>NC_053024.1:303664652-303877953 GCF_003073215.2 Triticum urartu | reverse complement strand
ATGACCTTTATGTAATTTAGCAAGGTCATCGTTGTGTGACTCCTCAAGAGCCAAACGAAGACCTCGTTTTCCTCAAGAGCAATGCAAACATCCGCTATCTCATCGGCATGGTCATGGCTATGCCCCTCCATCTCAGTGATGGTTTCCTCATGAGACTCAATTATATCATTGGCCACACCTAGTTGTTCCAAGAGAGCAAACAAAGTGCTTCTTGGTCTCACCTTTGAGCTTACCCACGAACTTGTCAAACTTGTTCCTCATGTTCATCCACACAATCCAAAAATAAGGATTAGTAGTGATGTAAGTTTTGATGTTGGAGGTTACCTTGTTGATGCCTTTGGCCATGTGGCACTTGGGGATGAGGTTCTTGTTGGGAGCATCAAACAGTGACACCTTGGTTGGGGAAGAGGTGGCAATGGCCACGGAGGTCGTCGCCATTCCTTCGCCACTTGCATCATCATCATCATCATCAGAGATGTACTCTTCATGTGCAACCAACCCCTTTTTGTCACCTTCTCGGTGAAGTTATTCTTGTTGGGGAAGGACTTGGCCTTGTCTTTGTGACTAAGCTTGCCATCATTGTCTTCCCTCTTCTTGTAGGGGCAATCCATCACAAAGTGACTCACATTGCCAAAATTGTAGCACGTTCTCACGCATTGCTTGCCCTTGGAGCCTGTCGATGTCAAATCCGACATATCTCGTAGTAGGGGTCCTAAGCGAGGCGTCTTGGAACGATGGTAACATGGACAGAGGATTTTACCCAGGTTCGGTCTCTCTCGAAGAGATAATACCCTACATCCTGCCTTTGATTGTATTCATATGGGGGATAGTATAGAGTACATGTATCTACCATGAGACTGTAGTAATGAATATGAGATCCTCTATTGACTAGCCTAGCCTCGGTTTATATAACACACCAGAGGTCTAGGGTTTTGAGGAGTCCTTGTCTTGGGCGCCAAGTCTTGTGGAATCCTCCTAGTATGCGGCATGGGCTGCCCGAAGTGGCCCATAAGTGAACTACCATGGGGGTCGTTGGCCCGATCCAGCTGGTCAAGAGACGACGTCATGAGTACCCCCTAGTCCAGGACACCGTCAGTAGCCCCCTGAACTATTCTACATCTTCAGTTATTTCGAACTATTCTACATCTTCAGTCGTCGGTCTTGAAAATTCAACAAATCTTCTCATCTCCAACCTTGAGGATCGCCGAAGTGAATCCGAAGAGTCTACACGTCGGGTATCCGAGGAGCCCCTTTGAGTTTTCGGCCTTTAGCAATGCCTTGTTATTTTTTCCGCCACACCCCGGGTTTGAATTTGTTCCCGTGCAGCAGTGACCTCTTGCGTTCGAGCTCCAACGCCGGACTGCATCCGAGATATCTTTTGCAGCCGAGCACCAACGCCGGACCACTTCCGAGCTCCAACTCCGGAATGTATCCGAGCTCCAATGCCGGACTGTATCCGAAGTGTCATAGATTACCTCGGTATTGAAAAAGTTAAAAGGGTAGAACCAAGCTTAATGCCGGAGATGCCCTCTATGGAGCCAGCCACTTTTAATCGAGCTTTATGCCGGACTACTTCCGAGGTACCTTTTGAAGTCAAGCACCAACGTCGAACTGTATCCGGGCTACAACACCAGACTGTATCCGAGGTGGTGCACCACCTCGGCCATGGGCTGATTTATATGAATTTAATTCCGGTTTGTGCAATGTATTCTCTGCCAAGATGTATAGCCAATAGCCCTCAAGGTGCGTGTTGGCCTAATATCCGGGATGCACCTGAAGGATAAAATCAAACCGCTGACCCAGTAGCCCCTCAGACTCAGGTCGATGTCAGGACCCCGATTCCAAGTCACATCGATCTAGCTCGTAACACCTCATATCACTTTGCGGCCTCACGCACGGTATTCCCACGGGTGTCGCTTTACCATGGCCCGGGACCGTTTGCTCCTTTTGGCTCACGTATATGATAGTGTCGCTAGCATCCATATGACAGTGAACCCGGGCCGACATGGCTAGTCGTGAACCCAAAGCGGCACCAACCTATGGGGACAGGCATACATGAATCATATCGAGCATGTCGGTCAGCAGCGTGTGAATCCGGGCTGTAGCACTGGGCTAATAGGACTCCGGTAAACCGGGCTGTAGCAGGCTAGGCAGGACTCCGGATGTCACCGCGTGACATTTCCCCAAAGGGACTGACACAGGAACGAAGTGAAACACATGCCGGCCAGTCAAGTGTCCTGAGCAGTAGTGCTGGGCTAGCAGGACTCCGGTGAACCGGCTGTAGCGGACTACTATGGCTCAAGGAAGCACTAGACTACATTTCCCCATAAGAGAGGCTGCCAAGGATAACCACCTAGATTGTCGGATCCCACACATACCAAGCATTTCAATCATACACACAATATGCTCGATATGTGTAAGTACAACATGGCATCACAACAAGACTCTACGACTCAAGTATTTATTTATTAGGCTCCGAGGAGCGAGATATTACAAACATGGGTCTCATGACCCAACAATCATAGCATACAAATCAAGGCACAAGCGGAAGCTTAACATATCTGAGTACAGACATCTACAAATGAAAAAGGCTAAGAAGCCTGACTATCTACCAGATCCTACCGAGGGCAAAAGATCGTAGCTGAGGTATCAAGCTAAACGTCGAAGTCCACGCGAAACTACTAGCGAGACTGAAGTCTCTCTGCAAAACATAAATTAAGCAAACATGAGTACAAATGTACCCAGCAAGACTTACATCAGAACTAGCTACATATGCATCATTATCAACAAAAGGGATGGTGGGGTTTAACTGCAGCAAGCCAGCTTTGACTCAGTGGCTATCCTAAACTACGACTGCAAGCAACTCTTTGAGGTGGCGCACATGAGTCCACATATTCACCATTCAATACACCACTATGGATCCGCTCCCGCCTCCATACGAGAACGCCATCCAAAGCACTCATGCTTATCTTGCGAGTTTTAGAGTATCCACTTTCACTTGTCTATGAACTATGCAAGGGGTCCAAGTTTCCATATCCGAGGAATCCGGCTATTCGAATAGATAATGATAACCCTGCAGGGGTGTACTTCTTCACACACGCTCCCACCACTTACCGTTGTTTACACGACATGTACTCGGCAACCTTCAAGCGGAAGCCCAACGAGGGTGTCGGCCACGGCCTACCTAAACACTCAAGTCTCTAGTCCAGGTTTATCGCCTATCCGGGTTCCATCCGCAGGGAGTCCGGCCAAGGTTTCCACATACGGCCCCGAACGGTGTGAACATGGTTCCCGAGACACCAAACGGGCGCCCGGTACATCGTTCCACGGTGTATCTACCGCAACATAGCCCACCCCTAGGGTCAGTGCTATGCAAGGCCCCTAACACATAACCTACAAACACCAGAAACTAGTTGTAACTCCTGGACAGAGTACTAGGGTGATTAAGAAGCCGAGAGGGTCAATTAAGGATCCCAATGAGTGGTAGTAGCTGTTCATGGATCACAGACACAGAACTTAGTTCCTGAGGATGGCTGCAATGAGGCAACCCACCATGTACTCCTACATGGCCTCTCACCGCTACCTTTAGCAAATCGTGTTCACACACTTAGCTCACACAGTAGGACATGTTCACACACCTCCGATTCATTCCCGATGAATTAGACCTGACACAACTCTATGCAATAGCAGGCATGACAAACAAGCATGAATGAGTAGGCACATCAGGGCTCAAACAACTCCTACTCATGCTAGTGGGTTTCATCTATTTACTATGGCAATGACAGGTCATGCAGAGGAAAGGGGTTCAACTACCGCAACATGTAACAGTTGAATCGTTGTTGTCCTAATGCAGTAAAAGAGAGCAGGAGCGAGAGAGTGGGATTGTATCGGAATGAACAAGGGGGTTTTGCTTGCCTGGCACTTCTGAAGATATTAAAGCTCTTCATCGGTGTCATCGAACTCATCGTCAGAAGTACGTCTATCGAGAGGGGACGAATACTGGCAACAGAGAGGGAGAGCACAATCAATGCAATGCAACAATATGATGCATGATCATAACATGGCAATATGCTGTGATTTGGGCTAATGCAACAGAAAGTCATTTTAATTGAAGGGGAATTCAAAACTATATCAATTCCAACTCCAAACCTATTATGAAATTTCCCTAATCATGTTTCATCCTAAAGAGTGAGGTTAACTTGCTCAAACATGCATGAAAATAGTACAGATGGATTCCTTGAATTTTTCTGATAATTTTTCATATATAATTTATTTCATTTGGAGTTACGGTTGATTTTCTATGATTTTTAGAAGTTTAGGCAATTTTCTGAATTATTTTTAATCTAGAAATGACTTATTGCGTCAGCACTGCATCATGCTTGCGTCAGCAAGTCAATAGTAGTGGTCTAGGTCAAACCTGACCAGTGGGGTCCACTGGTCAGTGACACAATGCTAATCAGTGTCAATGATAGGTGGGGCCTGGTCAACGGTGATGTGGCCAGGTCAAACTGACCTGTGGGCCCGTGGGGTTAGTTTAGTCTAAACAGGAGCTAAGCAGTGTTAATTAGGCCGTGGGGCCCAGTAGTCAGTGGCTCTGGGGAGGGTTAGCTGGCTGTGATTAGTGCTAATCACGCGGCCACGTCGGCTTGCCAGAGTCCCACCGGCGGCGACCAAATCTGTGACGGAAGCTCGCCGGGGCTGCGCTATAGGCGGCGTATGGACGTGCAAAGGCCACCAGAAGGTAGCCCGAGCACGCCCGCATCTAGCTAGCCGCACGGGAGGCCGCGTGGTTGCCAGAATCGACGATGGCGAGCGCATCCGCGGTGGCCGGAGTTCGGACGTGGAAGGGGTCGACGCTACGGTGCACTAGAGGGGAAACCAAAGGGTGCTGCGGGCTCCTGGGAGTGCGCCGAACACGGTGACACGCTCAGGGGCAAGCTGGGGTGGCCTTGGCCACGGTGTTGAGGAACTATGGCGGTGATGAGCTCTCGGGTCTGGTGGTTAGTGCGGCTACGACACACAAACGAGGAAGAGATGAGAGGGGAAACGACAAGGTGCTCACGGCGAGGCCGTCGGGGTGCTCAGCAGGCTCGGGGATGCGTCGAGGAGGGCACACGGTCGCCGGCGATCTCGGCGGACCGAGGAAGAAGAACGCGTCGGGGTCGGTGCTTGGAGGCGTCCGGCGTCGCGTGAGTCGTCGAGGAGGCGTAGACGATGGAGGCGGAGCTCACGGGCACGTCAGAGGGGGGAGGGGGTGGCTCTGGTGACGACTACGGCGAATGGCGGCGAGGATGGCGCTCGGCCATCGCGGGAGAGGGTGAGGGAGATGAGGGGGAGAGAGGGGAGGGGTGCAGGGGGGTGTTGGGCTTCTTCGTGGCGCTCGGATGGGGACGAGGAGGCAGCAGGAGGTGGAAGCAGGAGGTGGCCGCGGGTGCGCGCGCCGGCGACACGCCTCTGCCTACTGGCAGAGGTGGGTGACGACTGGCACAAGCCAGGTGGGCTGGGCCAGCACAGGTGAGGCCCAGGTGGGTTTCTCTCTCTCTCTCTCTCTAAAAATACCTAGACCCTTTCAAAACTCACCAAACTGAACATGCCCACTGTATAGAATATATCCAACATGGAACATTTCAGTTTAGGATTACTTGGGCATTTAAAATATTTACTAGCATTTAAATGCCCAAATTCAAATAACATATGATTTAATCCAGTGACCTTTGGATGACCTAGAAAGTTTTGCACCATTTTTGTCAGAGGTTTTAGACCAAGACAAAGATGATGAACATTTTGAAGATCATTTCAGGATCATTGAAAAAAAATTAGTAACCCTAGTTGGATTAAGCGGTGCTGGGGGTTTCTGAAATCCCCATTTCAACTTTCTGAGGAAAAGTAAACATGATGCATGGAGGTTATGGAAGGATAGGCAAGACTAAGCTAGGGCTGTGACAGTCGATTCGTGAAATCAGCCTAAGGATCAATTTCTAGCTCGGCGGCATACCTAGGAATAGAAACGCGGTGTAATATATTAGAGGAAATAGTGATCGGCGAACGAGCCCTTGAGAGAGGGTTTTGAGAAGTCGTTGTAATATATTAGCTTGATGTGGGATAAGTCCCAGATGGTACCTATTGTTGTCCGAAGACGCGTTTGCCCATAGTTCGGTCAAGCCAAACACTGAGCACTTTGAATTTTCTATATTGAATAGGCAATGCAGTAGCCCCGAGACACTGGTCGGGTGGCAACACTAGATCAGGGGATCAATGTGCCCCTTTAATATTAGTAAATGATAAGCCCGAAGCCAAGTAGCCCCCGAGCCTTAATGTGGATACGGGTGTCGGTGTCAAAACCGGCGGATCTCGGGCAGGGGGTCCCGAACTGTGTGTCGAAGGCTGATGGTAACAGGAGGCGGGGGACACAATGTTTACCCAGGTTAGGGCCCTCACGAAGGAGATAATACCCTACTTCCTGCTTGATTGATCTTGATGATATGAGTGTTACAAGAGTTGATCTACGACGAGATCGTAGAGGCTAAACCCTAGAAGCTAGCCTATGATTATGATTGTTGTTGTCTTACGGACTAAACCGTCCGGTTTATATAGACACGAGGGTGCTAGGGTTACATAGAGTCGGTTACAATGGAGGAGATCTACATATCCGAATTGTCAAGCTTGTCTTCCACGCAAAGGAGAGTCCCACCCGGACACGGGATGAAGTCTTCAATCTTGTATCCTCATAGTCCAACAGTCCGGCCAAAGTATATAGTCCGACTGTCTGAGGACCCCCTAATCTAGGACTCCCTCAGTAGCCCCTGAACCAGGCTTCAATGACGATGAGTCCGGCGCGCAGATTGTCTTCGACATTGCAAGGCGGGTTCCTCCTCCGAATACTCCATAGAAGATTTTGAACACAAGGATCGTGTCGGGCTCTGCAAAACAAATTCCACATACCACCATAGAGAGTATATTATTCCACAAATCTAATCTATTGACAACTTTTTATAACGTGACGTCCTACCGTGGCCCGGTCATTACGAACCGTTTTTCCCTCCCTGCCACTGCATGTGTCGCGAGGCGGTTTTACGGGCACATCTTGTCGAAGTAGAGATCGTGTTCCCCTTATCACGGGATTCTCATCAATACGGATATGGGTAACCCAACTGTGCCATCAATCGCGGCGCTTGGGGAATAAGCAATTTTATGGGGCAAGTAGGGAGGCACACAGTCTCTACTGCCTTTATAAAGGGACAAGGACTCCTCTTTTTCACCCACGCCTTCTTATTCCCCTGCCCATCCATTCTCGCGCACTCGTGCTCCAGCACCCAAGTTCTCATTTTCTCCGCAAAGCCATTCCAAACATGTCCGGAGCGGGAGGCAAGTTGATGGTCTCCTCAGTTACGGAGGAGAACATTATGAAGCTCCAGGAAGCCGGATACCTGGTCACAAACATCGCGCACCGGCTCCCAGATGCGGGGCAGATCGTCCCTACTCCAGAACCCCATGAGAGGGTTGTATTCCTCACCCACTTCATCCGTGGGCTGGGATTTCCCCTCCACCCATTTGTCCACGGGCTCATGTTCTACTACGGGCTGGACTTCCATGATCTGGCCCCCAATTTCATCCTCAACATCTCGGCGTTTATCATCGTGTGTGAGGCCTTCCTCCGCATCAAGCTCCACTTCGGCCTGTGGCTGAAGACCTTCAATGTGAAACCGAAGGTGGTGGTCGGCCAGCAAGCGGAGTGCGGAGGCGCCATGGTGGGCAAAATGCCCAACGTCACCTGGCTCGAAGGCTCCTATGTGGAGACCGTGAAGGGGTGGCAATCGGGGTGGTTCTACATCACCGAGCCACGCGACACCAATTGGGTGGCGGCCCCCGAATTTCGATTCGGCATCCCCATGCGGCTCACCTCCTTGAAAGAGAAGGGCCTATCTTGGGGTTCATCGGTGGAGCTGACCGGACTCCAGAACTGTGTTAAAAATATGATAAGCAAGAAAATCAAGCTTGTCAATGTGGTCCAGGTCATGCTCTTCCACCGGATCCTTCCGTGTAAATGACGGGCATTCAATATGTGGGAGTTCGATCCAGCCAAGCACCATACGCTACGAGAGCTTTTCAACACGACGCACCAAGACATCTGGAGGGTGCTGTTCAAGGCCGTCGAGGTACCTCCTCCCCTTACCGAGGATCGCGGACTCAGCGCAAAGCGCCCTGCCAATCCGGTAAGCTCTTTATATCTCATAAGATGTTCCTTTCCCAAGTATAATCATGTGAGGGATCTGAGCCTCCACGCCATTTTAACAGGATTGGGTAGCGACAGCGGAGCAAATAGATTATCTAGCCCCACTGCCTGAAGATCCAGCAAGGGCTCTCTTAACGGAGATGCTGGTTCCGGCGCCCTACAAGGTGCTGGAGAAGAAGGCCAAGAAGATGGCCGCGGGGACCAGGAAAGGTCTCCGACGCAAGGTTATATCGGACTCGTCATCCGAAATCACCGAGGAGCACTCCTCCCATGAAAACGAGGAGGAGGAAGAGGAAAGTTCTCTCCCCCCAACTGGGAAGGACAAGAAAAGGATGGCCGCCCCATCTGGGGAGGCCGAAGGGTCCAAGAAGGGAAGGACCCTCCTTCCGGACCACTCCACAACAGCCGCTTACAGCAACGAGGAGTGGTTACCCAGGGACAAGCCCCTGGCAAAGTCGTAAGTATCCGGATACTATAATAGTTCTGGTATGTTTTGTTTTAGTACTTATTATCATGTCAAACATGATCATGCAGTCCATCCAAATCCCATATCGACGTATCCTCTTCGGATGAGTCTTTGGGCTAGTCGGCGATGAACAACGATTCACTCCCGACAGCCACCTCCCCCCGGCCCATGGACGACATCGAGGTGTTGTCTCAAAGGGCACCGATTGGGCACATGGGGGGCAAGACTCTCGTGGGCTCTAATGACGGGGGCCGCAGCAAGTTTGGCCCCCAGCCGGATACTGCGCCGGAACCTCCTGTGGTTCCGGATTTGTCAGGCGACCCCTCGCTAAGGGGGGCGAGCCGTCTGTGCCGATGGCCTTTGTCCATCCAGAGGCATCGGACAACTTGCTGGAATAGCTTCGCGGCGCTTCCATTGACGAAGAGCACCTCACTATCATGAGTGCGGTGGTCGAGAAGGTTCGGTCCGCCGAAAGCGGACTGACCAAGCCTGTGCCAGCCTCCTAATAGGCTTTGAGGTAAGTAATCAAATTATGAGAAAATATCACAGCATAGACAGTAGCCCCAGATTCTCTGTTTGGTGTTCGCAAAGAAAGCCGAACATAGGATCAAATAATAATCATAGGAGTCTAATTAGAATATGTCTATGCGAATAAGCAGGCTTTGCTACTGGCCGCTACCACTTGTACTTCGGAGGTCTCCGGACTGAAGCGGGACCTCGAGCGGTCTGAGGAAGAGCTCGGCCTTACCAAGAGGCAGCTCGAAGAGAACAAAGGTAAGTGATACCCCGTCTGTATATTGATAAAGAAAAAAGAAAGTAGTTACTAGATCATGGGATCATCATGAATTTTTCTAGGGGCCACGACCGAAGTGGCGGCCCTGAAGAAGGTGTTGTCCGAGGCCGAAGACAGAGCGGCCCAGGAGCGCATCGAGCGCGAGAAGCAAGAGGCCCGAGTCGGCGAGGTTCAGCAAGAGCTACAGTATTTCGCCAAAAAATACGAGTCCTTGGAGTGTGACTCTAAGACGCAGGGGACCGAGCTTGCGAAGGCCCTCGAGAACGCACAAAATGCCAAGGCCGAAGCTCAAAAGGCCCTCCAGGAGATTCAGGCGGTCAAGAAGATACCGGCAGGTGAGGCATTCATTATGCAAAGAAAGCATGTGAAGGAAACTTTCCTTTTACTTGCCCGAATTTAGAGCTCTCCAGCAGCGTTCACAGATCTACCCAGCAGCGTATCGAATGCCGCGGAGTTTTACTGGGCTAAGGAAGGGAGCCCGATGGAAAAGTTCTTCTGGTCTCAATATACTAGGACTGAACATCCGGTGCCCTTGAGCGACCAGTTGAAGCAACTGGTCGAGCTTCACAAGGCGGCTGAACTAGCCATGAAGGGTCTCATACTCCGGATGTGGCCTGGCGAGCCCCTGCCTGGCAGCTACTTCAGCCTGGTAAAGCGGCTTGTGGATGCCTGCCCACGGTTTGAAGTCATAAAGCGGTCCGTCTGCATTGAAGGTGCGCGCAGGGCCTTTGCCCGTGCGAAAGTGCACTGGGCGAAGATGGACGCCGTAAAGCTGGTGAAGGAGGGGCCACCAGAGGGCAAGGAGCATCGCCACCCCGAAAAGTATTATGACAGTGTCCTAAAGGGTACCCGCCTTATAGCGGAGGAATGTGCTAAGGATGTAATATTTGAATGAATGTACTCATGTGATCCTGTAATATGAAAACGAGTTCATGTGCGCTATATAACGCTTGTCGATTTAAAATATTACCGTCTGTGCGGCCGTTTATAAAATCTAAGAGTTGGCCAGTCGTCGGCTTCTGCCCCCATGTAACTAGTACTGAGGTGTTCGGGATAAATCTTAAACACTCTTTATCCAAAAAAAAATTGGACCTTTAAGAAGGTGTTCAGCACAGCGAACAAGGCAATCAGACTATACAACTTTATCACTCTCACTTAGCCATAGAAGTCTACAATTTTAAATTTTGGTGAAGCCCCTAGTATTCGGAAGGCCGAACTTGGGGCGCTATATACGCCTAAATCGGACAAGGCTGATTCCTCGCCCGAAGCGGAAAAAATCTTTAAGGATTTGAGATCTCTCGAATAGCGACCAGCTCTCGCGGCATCATGACAGTCAGTTTTCGGCTTCCTCTACTGAGGTGCTTGTCCGGAAGAACAGGGACACAATCGTAGTAGTTCTCCCAGTGCTACCTTAGCCGATATAGCGGAACGTAAGGTACCAAAACATGGGAGCCGGGCAAACCCAACTATTGACCCAAGACATGATTCGGAGCTGATGCATATAATGCTATAAGTTCGGGGTGCCGCACTGTCGAAAGTGTTCGGACTTTTCTTGCCGTGTTATGGGGTACACTGAAGCCCCTGGCGCACTAAACGTATAAGATTGTACGGGTGCAATTTGTCATAAATAAGCAGACAGGGAAAAAAGCAATAATAAGCTAACACTATGCATTGTTATTTAAATGATACGTCAAAGCGTATGTATACAAGTAGTGCAATAAGCAAAAATAGGACTACTTGACATGTCCTATCCAAGGGCAGGCTGCGTGTGGGTATGTAAAACAGGTATATCGATCGTGATCACAGACCACCTGGGGATTCCCTTGTACGCAAAGCTTCTGGCTTCCTTGGTGTTTCCTTCCCGTGATGGGTCCGATAATCAGGATATCAGAGAGGGCCTTCAAACAATAGGGTCCTGAAAGGAAGAAAATGGTAAAGATATACGGGTCCTGAGGTGGTTGAGCCGCATTATGGGTCGTGCCATAGCCGTGCCTCCGCCTAAGCCCATGGTATCTTGAGTGCGTAATTATGGACGCGCGGCGCAAATTTCGTCGCTTCACTGGGACTAGGACGGAGGCCGAATTGCTAGGCGATCTCAGAACGTGTCGGGCGATCCTGTTGCGGGGTACTCCGGACTCGCTTGAAGGTGTCCGGGGGCTTTATCGCCGAATTGGCGGTTTGGGTCGGAAGGCTGCTTTGTACTTCTGCTGCGAGGGCCGCAGTGTGCTCCTCCGTACGGAGCAAGCGTTATGTGTTTCCATTAACTGTTATAACCCCGCGAGGTCCTGGCATTTTGAGCTTGATTTATGCATAATGTGGTACCACATTGTATCTGGCGAATGCGGTTCGTTGGAGCAGTGCATGATAGCCACTGCGGAAGGGGATGATATCGAAGATCCACTCCTCACTTCGGAAGTTGTGCGAGGATCCGAAGACCACTTCAAGTGTGATTGAGCCCGTGCAATAGGCCTCTACACCTGGTATGACACCTTTAAAGGTGGCTTTTGTGGGTTTGATCCTTGAGGGGTCGATACCCATTTTGTGTAGTGTATCCTGATAGAGCAAGTTCAGGCTGCTACCACCGTCCATAAGGACTCGAGTGAGGTGAAATCCATCGACGATGGGGTCAAGGACCAATGCGGCAGAACCGCCGTGACGGATACTGGTAGGGTGGTCCCTCCGATCGAAAGTGATCGGACAAGAAGACCGTGGGTTGAACTTTGGCGCGACTGGCTCCATCGCATCGACATCCCTTAGTGCACGCTTTCGTTCCCGCTTGGGAATATGGGTTGCATATATCATGTTCACTGTTTTCACTTGGGAAATAAATTTCTTCTGTCCTCTAGTGTTCAGCGGCCGGGGCTCCTCCTCGCCGTCGCTATGCAACCCCTTTTCCTTGTTTCCGGCATTCAACTTGCCGACCTGTTTGAACACCCAGCATTCTCTGTTGGTGTGTTTGGCTGGTTTATTGGGGGTGCCATGAATTTGGGACGAGCGATCAAGTATGCTGTCAAACTGGACGGGCCCGGGTTGCTTCTTCTGAACGCCTTTTTCCGCTAACCGGATTTAGAGCCACTGAATCCGGTATTGACTGCCGTGTCTTCGGCGTTGTCACCGTTGTTGCAGCGCTTGTGTCTGTTGCGACGTGGCTTGCCGTTGCTATCTCCGGCATCTGAATTGCCAGGATTTTTAGATGTGTTGTTGCTACGAGCCAGCCAGCTGTCCTCGCCCGCACAAAAGCGGGTCATGAGTGTCGTGAGGGCTTCCAGGGACTTCGGCTTCTCTTGGCCGAGGTGTCGGACGAGCCACTCTTCACGGATGTTATGTTTAAATGCCGCTAAGGCCTCGGCATCCGGACAATCGACAATTTGGTTCTTTTTAGTTAGGAACTGAGTCCAGAATTTCCTGGATGACTCCCCGGGCTGTTGGGTTATGTGACTCAAGTCATCAGCATCCGGTGGTCGCACATAAGTGCCCTGGAAGTTGTCAAGGAATGCGTCTTCCAAGTTCTCCCAACTGCCAATGGAGTTTGCCGGTAGGCTATTCAGCCAATGCCGAGCCGGTCCTTTGAGTTTTTGTGGGAGGTACTTGATGGCATGTAGATCGTCACCACGGGCCATGTGGATGTGGAGGAGGAAATCTTCAATCCATACCGCGGGGTCTGTTGTACCATCATATGATTCAATGTTTACGGGTTTAAACCCTTCTGGGAATTCCTGATCCATTACTTCGTTGGTGAAGCATAGGGGGTGTGCGGCACCTCTGTGCCGGGCTATATCAGGACGCGGTTCGCACGAGTCTTGTCTGCTACATTCGACCCGACCGGATTTTCTTTTAGTATATCTGGCGTGACGGTCGTCGTCACCCGTTGGGGCGCACCCCCGTGATCCATAGATCAATCTTGTATGTCCTGCTTTGTTTTGCAATACGTCTCGCAGGTCCTGCGTGTAGCCCCGGGCCTTGGTGTTTTTGTTTGACTGGCGACGGGGTGCGGGCTCGACTTCGGGCTGATATGCTGCTTTGTCTCGGCCATGAGGTGGCCGAGCCGCATTATATGCTGGTCGTGTAGGCTTTAATGCTTCCTCCTCGAGTTGGGGTAGCAACCTGCGCTTTGGGTAACTTTTGTTTGGGCGCTCTAGTTCGTATTCCTCGGCTGCCAGGACCTCGGTCCATCTATCCGCTAGCAGATCTTGATTACCTTGAAGCCGCTGCTGCTTTTTCTTCAGGCTTTTTGCTATGGCTATAAGCCGGCGCTTGAAGCGCTCCTGCTCGACGGGATCCTCAGGCACGATGAATTCTTCGTCGTCGAGGCTTGCTTCGTCTTCGGAGAGGGGCATGTAGTTGTCATCCCCTAATTGTCCGTCTGTCGCCTGTTCCTTAGGGCTCGTATGCCCATCCTCCCGCTCGAAGCCTGGCTGGAGGGGATTGCCTTCGTCTTCGGCACTGTCTGCGGCATTATCGTCTCTTGTGCTGGTATTGCTGCTTTTGGTATGGCGGGGTTTAGAGCGGCGTCGATGACGTCGGTGCTTAGATTGCTTCTCGAGGGGATTATCCTCCGTCGCCTTATTGCCATTTATTTCTTTGGGGGTGTGTCCAACATGTATATATCATATGATGAGGTGGCTGTCCAGCGCCCTGTGGGCGGTGGTTCCTGTTCTTCTCCTGCATCGTCGTCCATACTGTCGATCTCTTCGGAGTTGAAATCAAGCATTCAGTTAAGTCGTCGACAGTGTCTATTAATTGGGTGGTGGGTGGGGAACGAATTCCTTCGTCGTCTGCTTCCCACTCGAGCCGGACATAGTTCGGCTGAGGGTCTCCTGACAAGGAGAGAGACCTCAATGAATCTAGCACATCGCCCAAGGGCGAGTGCTGAAAAATATCTGCGGAGGTAAACTCCATGATCGGTGCCTAATCAGATTGGATAGGCATGGACGCATGCGGTTCGGAGCCTGTGGCCGGGGACTAATCCAAGGGTCCGGTAACACAGGTCTCATAGGAGGTGAAGTCAACATTCAGCTCTATCGCCGCTGAGTGTGCGGCTTCCGTGGCGGGGTCCAACCACCCGTCCTCGGACGGCATGATCTGCTCCGGATTGAGGGCCGGAGTAGCAACAGGTGTGACTCCGGAACACCGTCCGACGGCAGAGCTAAGTCATGCTCGTCGTGACTGTGCGGTGCACCTGACATGGGCTCGCATCCATCAAAGATCAAGTCTCCGCGGATGTTAGTAGTATAGTTCATGATTCCAAACCTGACCTGATGGCCAGGGGCGTAGCTCTCGATCTGCTCCAGATGGCCAAGTGAGTTGTCCCGCAGTACAAAGTTGCCGAATACGAAGATCTGTCCGGGGAGAAAAACCTCACAATGGATCGCATCGTTGCCGATGATCGTAGGAGCCATCAAGCCTTTATGGTGACGGCACGGTGGAACTCTCAATGAAAGCACCAATGTCAGTGTCAAAACCGGCGGATCTCGGGTAGGGGGTCCCGAACTGTGCATCTAAAGCTGATGGTAACAGGAGGCGGGGGACACAATGTTTACCCAGGTTCGGGCCCTCACAATGGAGGTAATACCCTACTTCCTGCTTGATTGATCTTGATGATATGAGTATTACAAGATTTGATCTACCACGAGATCGTAGAGGCTAAACCCTAGAAGCTAGCCTATGATTATGATTGTTGTTGTCTTACAGACTAAACCCTCCGGTTTATGTAGACACCGGAGGGGGCTACGGTTACACAGAGTCGGTTACAAGGGAGGAGATCTACATATCCAAATTGTCAAGCTTGCCTTCCATGCAAAGGAGAGTCCCACTCGAACACGGGACAAAGTCTTCAATGTTGTATGCTCATAGTCCAACAGTCCGGCCAAAGTATATAGTCCGGCTGTCCGAGGACCCCCTAATCTAGGACTCCCTCAATGGGTGGCCGAATTAAGTATCGATATCCAGAGTAAAATCACTAATTATGTGTAATGATTCTATGTATCCACGTACTCTACATTATTAATGCTCGGATCCGCATTGTACAAAACTTTATTGGCTGACCATCGGCTTCGACCTCCTTGGCCAGTAGCCGGGGAGTGTTTGTCGCACTTTATCAATCCTTTATGAGGGCAAAGATTTATGATAAACAAAGGTATGCGGAGAGAATGTTATATTACTATGTAATGTAAAAACATCTTCCAAAGAAAATAGTCCCGCTATCGGTTCCTTTCTTTGGGTTGTCATGCCAACCATGATCATGAAACCTCACCTCCGATCAATGCGGGAGAAAAATATTGAGGATTTAGTTTGGGGAAAGTTCTCGAACTATGTGTTTTTTAGTGAACCTAAATTTTCACTTCCGTCGTTGTTGACCAATTATATCCTTTAAGATCGCTAGCTTTCGGCTTCACCCAGTCTAAGGTACTAACTCGGAATACCCGGTAGTAACAATCACAGAGGTGCTCCCTTTACCGCCTAGCCGAACAATCGGGAACGTAGGGGTAAGCACAAGAGCCAGGCAACCCAGCTTGGCCAAAATCTTAAGTCAAATTGATGCATATTTATGGCTTTGTAACGATAATTACGAAAGGCAGCGCTTGTATACTGAATACAAATACTGATGATATATATTTATTTTGACTCTGTTGCGACTGTTTATCAGTTCAAAGTGGTCCATCGTCGTCTTCTACCCCTTTGTAGATACTACGCATGGTGTTTCCACATTAATAAGACAACCCTTAGCCAATGTCTCTGTGCCCGGAGGCGGTTGTGTTAGAAGAAACAAGGCGATCAGATATGCGGGCTTTATAACTTTCACTTAGTCATAGGAGCTTTAAACTGGGAAGCTAGCTACGAGCCCCCGGTTAGTGTTTGGCACCAACCGAAGTCTAGCCATTAACAATTCGGCCAATGCTATGAAAGGCCCATTGTTTAACATGGGGTAATCGGTATCGATCTATAGTTTGACACTGTCATCGGATCGCTGACCAGTTTACGCCCATTATGACAGTCAGTTTTCGGCTTTCTCCACTGAGGTGGTTTACCATTCGAGCTGGAAGCACAATCGAAGTGGTTCTCCCTTTGCAAACCTAGCCAAACAAAGCGAAGCGTAGGAGGCAAGCACAGGAGCCAGGCAACCCAACTATTGACCGAAGACACAATTCGAAACCGATGCATATATAGCAATATCCGAGAGTGTTTTTGCCGAATCTCTAAAGGTGTCCGGCGTTGCACTACGAGACTTATGCTGGAAACACACAAATAGTTTAAAAGTGCCATAGGCTTCGAAAACCAAAAACTTTAGTAAAAACTTTACGCCTGAACTAAATGAAGTCAATTGGTGCCAATACAAAAATTGGTCATATTTTTGTGCTTCTGTCGTGCATTAATATGACACATCTGATCTCAAGACTTCAAGCGGGTCAGCCTACGGCTGCAACCTCCTACCCCGAAGGCTGAGTACTGCTCGTTAGGCTAGTTTAGAAAACTAAACTCGAGCGGCATTAGAGAGAAAATAGGCTATCCAGCTATTGACCACACACTCGAGTCGAGAAAGGAGTGGTAGAAAAAGACTTTGCAACGACTAGGAAGACAAGAATTATTATAAAACGGCTCATACAAATTTAAGAGCCCCTGTTAACATGGGTAAAGGAAGTGTTTTTAACAAATAACGTTTTTAACAAACTAAGTTTTTTGTTTAACATAAATATAAAGTTTGGTCAAACCGGACGAGAATTAAAAAAAGTGAGCATGGAAGCAACTTAGCTAGTTAATGAGATCGGTGTCGATGCGCAGCCCGAGCTTATGGTGGGACGAGCTCCCAGCCCCCAAGCCGGTCCCGAGGTGGTGGAGCAAAGGGCTGGCATTCCGAAGTGGTGATATAGCACAACCAATGTGGCGAGGTGGAACCCCCAACCCGATTGAGGCAACGGAGCATGCCGGCAGTATGACGTCGAAGTCCCCGGCGTGGTTTAATGAAGTGATGACGAAGCCATCGGTCCAGCCGAGGTGACAGCGCTGCCCAACCCGAATCATTTACCTGTGCACAGAAAATAGTGCAAGCTGAAGATAATAGTAATAATAATAAATTAAAAAATCGTTGCATAATTAATAATTTATGCAAAGCGAGTAATAAAAGAAATATGATGTAAAGCCCTTGATGCGGCTATATCTCCCACGTGTCGAAGCACGACATAGAGGCATAACCGCATTGAAAGCAATGTCGCAAGTGAGGTAATCTTCACACAACCCATGTAATACATAAGGGAAAAATACATAGCTGGCTTACAATCGCCACTTCACACAAATACATGAATAAAGCATTACAACATCCAAATACAATAAATGTCCGACTATGGAACCAAAATAAGAGAAGAACCCCAAATGCGACAAGGTCCCCCCGATCGACCCCAACTGGGCTCCACTACTGATCAACTAGAACAAAACAACACAAAGGACAAGATCTTCATCGAGCTCCTCCTGAGCTTGGTTGCATCATCTGCATGGACTCATCAGCACCTGCAAGCTGGTATTGGAAGTATCTGTGAGCCACGGGGACTCAGCAATCTCGCACCCTCACGATCAAGACTATTTAAGCTTATGGGTAAGGTAAAAGTATGAGGTGGAGCTGCAGCAAGCGACTAGCATATATGGTGGCTAACATACGCAAATGAGAGCGAGAAGAGAAGGCAATGCACGTTCGAGAAAGTATGATCAAGAAGTGATCCTAAACAACCTACGTCAAGTATAACTCCAACACCGTGTTCACTTCCCGGACTCCGCCAGAAAGAGACCATCACGGTTACACACGCGGTTGATTCATTTTAATTAAGGTCAACTTCAGGTTTTCTACAACCGAACGTTACCAAATTCCCATCTGCCCATAACCACGGGCACGGCTTTTGAAAGTTCAAAACCTTGCAGGGGTGTCCCAACTTAGTCCATGAAAAGCTCTCACGGTCAACGAAGGAATAGACCTCCTCCCGAGACATTCCGATCAGACTCGGTATCTCGGTTCTTAAAGACACTGCAAGAACAATAACATAGCATGCACGGATCAACTACAACATCATCGGCAAAATCGCTAACAAGTAGACAATCTGCCCAGATTCACGAAATGACAAAAGTAGAGCTCGATTGACTCAAGCTAGGGTGCTCCATAATTGCAAACAAAGACATGGATGGATAGAGCACTACAAGATTAACAAAACATCCTTACTGATCATCCTCAAAAGAGGCACATATCATTAGGAAACAACATGAACATATAGCCATATAAGATAAACAGATCAAGGACTTAGTGGAAATGCTAAGTCCCTGAAATCAGCATTACCAAGTGCCTCACTTTGCAAGCTTGTGCTAGTCACCACACACATCACAAAAATACATGGGTTGCACCTCTGGATAGATGGCAAAACATATAACAAAACATATGTAGAGCTCAGGGGCATATCATGCACACAATAATCATGACAAAAATGACAAATATCTAAATGGAGCAGCAGATCTGACAATTATCTCAAATAGCCCTCTTCCAACAGAATTCGGGCATCAAGATGAACTCAAATGAAAATGATGCAATGAGATGAAATGATGTGCTCTCTGAGATGAACATTTTGATATGCTATATGCGCAAATCGGATCTACGGATGCAAAGTTATAGCATGATGAACATGGCCATATGAAACTGGGAATCTCGAGGACTTAGTAGAAATTATACCTCCCAAAACGGATCTAGGGTTTCGGGGCACGCCATATGAGGTTTGCCGGAAGGTCACCAGAGGAGAGGAAGACGGTGCCGGAGTTGGGAAAAAGCTTGTCGGAGTGAGGAGGGTCCGGCCGGAGGCGCTGCGGTGGCGGCGAGCTCCGTCGAGGCGCGGGCAGCCGGCGGTGGTGCAGCGGCGAGCTCGTCGCCGACAGGAGGTGCGGCGGCCGGCGCGGAGCGCTGCGGCGGCGCGGGTGGCGCAGCCGTCGAGCGGGGCGGCGCGGGCGGAGAGCCGGGCGGCGGGGCAGGCGCGCGAGGCGCTTGGCGACGGCGGCCCGATCTGGCCCGGGGCGGGCCCGATCTGGGCTCCCATGGGCCCGGCGGCGGGGAGGAGAGAGAGAGGGCGGCGGGAGGTGAGGTGGCGCACTCCGGTTGGTTGGCGGCGGCGGCGGGATGACGTGGCGCGACGCCACTGGCCGGAGCGAGGTGGAGGGCGGACATGTCCGTCGGCGGGGATTTTCGTCCGGTGGCGCGAGGTAGGGGAAGGCTAGGGTTAGACCGCAAATTTAGACGGGATGCACATATTTATTGGTAGAGAGAGCTAGGAGAGTCCAAATGAGGTGCGGTTTTCGGCCACGCGATCGTAATCGAACGCTCTAGATGATGGGGAGGGTTTTGGTGGGTTTTGGGCCAAATTGGAGGGGTGTTGGGCTGCAACACACACAAGGCCTTTTAGGTCCCTCGGTTAACAGTTGGAGTATCAAACGAAGTCCAAATGGTAAAAAACTTGACAAGCGGTCTACCGGTAGTAAACCAAGGCCGCTTGGCATGTCTCGGTCCAATCCGGAAATGTTTAACCCCCACACACGAAAGAAAGGTAGAAATGATCACCGGAGGAGAATGGAGCGTCGGAATGCAAAACGGACAATGGGGAAAATGCTCGGATGCATGAGACGAACACGTATGCAAATGAAATGCACATGATGACATGATATGCAATGAATGACACGCAAGCAATGACAAGACAACAACAGCGAAAAACTAGAGGACACCTGGCACATCGGTCTCGGGGCGTTACAACACTCCACCACTACGAGAGGATCTCGTCCCGAGATCTAGAATGGCACCGGAGGAACAACGAAGGAGAAGAGATAAGAGGTAAAACTAAGCTGCTCCTTTGACAAACAAGTGAAAAAACCAAGAACCTTGAAGAGGTTAAGCCATATCGAGAAAAGAATACAACGGAGATGAATGAAGTTGAAAGCACTCCGGTAGGGAAGAGGAAACAAGGAATTACAAATTTGAACAGCACTTCGTTTGAAAAGAGATGAAATACTTGATAAGGTGAAAAGAACTTGAGCAGAGGACACAACACTCCGGTTAAATGGATAAACCAAGAAAAGAACACAATCCTGACAAAATAAGATGGGTTGAAGAGAGCAACATCACAATGCCTCCGGAACAAAAGTAAGAATGTAATGAAACGAACGAAGGGAAACAAATCTTATGGAATACACCTCAAATTATGAGGTGACAACCTACCACTCACGGGAAAAGAATAGTATTGATATGAACAAGGAGACGAGAAAATATTTCACCGGGAGGATAAATGAAGAACTTGGGTCTTATATGAGCACCATAAATAGCAACAATCCTTAGGGACGGTTTTAGGTGAAATATAGCCCAAGATAGCTCCAACAACGAGATTGATGGATTTAAAATAGCTCATTCATAACAACATGTGACTTATGAAACATGAACTCAAATTATTAAGAATGACATAATACCATCTCCAATGATACGGAAGAAAGATTGAACTCTGGATTGCAAGATGAGAATGCTTGAGCTCCTTAGAAAAGAATCTCGATGAAAACTTCGAGAAGGGATTAAATCCTTGATGAATCCATCATGTAGAACCTTCATGAAGAACTCCGGTAATAAAAGAATGATCCAAAATAATTGAATGATGAAAAGAATAAGATTTAAGCCTCGCAATGATTTAGATAGAGAACTCCGTGATAATATAATTGAAAGAGGTTGGAACTCCGGGCAAAAAGAGAAGATGAAACAAATGAAACCGAGAGTTTGAAGGGCCTCCGGAATAAGAATTAATCATTTGGATGAAACAAGAATAAGAATTACATTATGCTTATCCTTCACCAATTAAATTGATGACAATCAATGGATTTGGCATACTACTTATTCTCGTAGAAAGGATTAAAAGAGATATATCAAAACTTGAGAACGTCTTCAACGAACCACCGGAAGGATTGGAATAACAAATGAATTGATATGATAGGAAAGAACAAAAAATCTTGAATGAACCACCGTAGGCATTGAAAAAGAGCGAAGTAAAGAGATAAATCACCGTAAAGGATTAGAGAACGAATGAAAATACTTGAGGGAACTTATATCCACGAGAACAAAAGATCATGAGCTGATTAGAGAATACTTGATGCACCGGTAAGATTGGGGAATGGCAACTGAAAGCTGAGAATGAATACACCTGAATTGTTTGACTCCGGATAATCAAACTGAAACTACTCTGAATTACTCCGGATGGGTGAAAAGAATTCTCACGATCAAAACAATTACGAGAGGATGGCAACAAGCTAGAATCACGAATCTTGAAGAGAATGGAGCAAGATTAAAGAGAAACTCTTCTTCGGTCTTCAAAATCCGAGAATGACGACGAGAAACACCACCATGAATAATTTAGACACTCTGGGAAAATCAAAAGCCAAGAGGTTGAGCCAACTATGAAAAGAATTTGAAAGATCTTGGAGAAATACATTCGACTGATGATAATTCATTCTTACGTCAAACTTTGACAAGAAATTTGAGGATATCCCGGGAAATAAGAAGAGTCAGGTAAGATCCTGGGAATAGACCTGTGGGTTAGGGCCCACTCACAAAAAACATCGTTGAACGATTTGAAGGAGAGATTGCACCGGTTGAATTAAATGGCTTGAATGGGATAACAACCTCGAAATAGGTTGAACGAAAGCAGAGTGGAAAACACGAATCATCGAGATATCTTGAGCACTCCGGAACAATAGAATAACGAGCGTGGAATGACTGAATATAAGGTGCACCGGTATGAGAAAACATTTGAAATACGGAAAAGAATCTGAACAACACCGAAAGCTTGAATTGGATCCATCGGAGAAGAAAACGAGTGATGAGAGACGAACTTGAAGCTCCGTTAGAATCTTCATGAGAATCACCGGATAAGAATATTGATAGAAAAGAATGGAGAGACCTCACATCACTAATATGGATACTTGATTAAGAGATCTGAATCCTTGTAGAAAAGCAAAAGGGAGGGATGGTGGGAAAAAACAAAGACAATTTGGAATGGGTGAAACGAACACCGTTGAGAAGAACTGATACTTGATCTTGCGGTTGTAGAAATGATCGGATCCATTTGAAGAGAAACACGCCGGTGAAAAAGAAATTGAAATGGCAAACTCGATGATCGAGAAGGATTAGTATTCACATAGGAATATGAGAACACCACTTGGACAAGGTATGTAATCAACATTTGACTTCGAAGAAACTCGAATACCACAACTCAAAAAAACAAAACAAAGGATTGGCTTGCAGAATAAGCCGGAACAAACATATGATAGAGATTTCATCCGAAGTTTTCGTGGTGGGGCCTACACGGGCTTGATCGTACAGCACCATCATGTACAAGGCAGTGCACATGACATACGAAACGTCCCCGAGTCGGCATAGCCAAGGACTCTTTAAGACACAACGAGACCACTGTAAAACCGACCGTGAATAGGCGGACCACTAGACGTCGAACCCCAATTTCATATCATACATCTGTCGGAAAGATATCCTAAGAGCTACTTGAATTCCCACCTATGAAACTCCCGAACCTTTCTGGTTATGCAATCAGGTGTTGGGGATACAGGGAAAGCATAATATCTCACCCAAAACTAGCAAATCCTACGTCCAGCTGTATCCATCCTTCAACACATAACCAAGAAACCTTCGGAAATCATCTACCTCAACCTTCGAAAAACATCCGTTATACGAGTTATGGCAATATTCCCGAACTCCCGCCCCAGTACTGGGTGGCATCGAGGTTATCTCACCAACGAACTCCATAAAAGAGATTTTCGATGTCGGCGTACTAAACTCAGGTATTCCAGAACTGCAATGATAAAATTATGACGGCAACACCTCAGAGCTCAACTCCCCGGGACACTTCCACAAAACCCCTAACAGGAGGCACCAAGACAATGTTCTCATCATAAAACCATCGGAACGATTCCAAGATACCCGCGTGATCCTAAAAAAAATTAGTGAAATTTGAGAAGAGAAGAGTCAAAACTCTACGTCAGGATGCCTTACCAGAGCGAAGAGGAGACTGGGAAGTAAAAAAGAATTCCTAAACTCTCCGATATATAATTCCTAAATGACTCGAAACATTTTTTTCTAGACACAACTCGGCCGCTAATAACGATCTAGCAATGGGGCTCCTAAGGTCGGGGAAGGCTCTGATTACCAACTTGTAACGCCCTCGATGCGGCTATATCTCCCACGTGTCGAAGCACAACTTAGAGGCATAACCGCATTGAAAGCAATGTCGCAAGTGAGGTAATCTTCACACAACCCATGTAATACATAAGGGAAAAAATACATAGCTGGCTTACAATCGCCACTTCACACAAATACATGAATAAAGCATTACAACATCCAAATACAATCAAGGTCCGACTACGGAACCAAAATAAAAGAAGAACCCCAAATGCGACAAGGTCCCCCCAATCAACCCCAACTGGGCTCCACTACTGATCAACTAGAACAAAACAACACAAAGGACAAGATCTTCATCGAGCTCCTCCTGAGCTTGGTTGCATCATCTGCATGGACTCATCGGCACCTGCAAGCTGGTATTGGAAGTATCTGTGAGCCACGGGGACTCAGCAATCTCGCACCCTCGCGATCAAGACTATTTAAGCTTATGGGTAAGGTAAAAGTATGAGGTGGAGCTGCAGCAAGCGACTAGCATATATGGTGGCTAACATACGCAAATGAGAGCGAGAAGAGAAGGCAAAGCACGTTCGAGAAAGTATGATCAAGAAGTGATCCTAAACAACCTACGTCAAGCATAACTCCAACACCGTGTTCACTTCCCGGACTCCGCCGGAAAGAGACCATCACGGTTACACACGCGGTTGATTCATTTTAATTAAGGTCAACTTCAGGTTTTCTACAACCGGACGTTAACAAATTCCCATCTGCCCATAACCGCGGGCACGGCTTTCGAAAGTTCAAAACCCTGCAGGGGTGTCCCAACATAGCCCATGAAAAGCTCTCATGGTCAAGAAGGAATAGACCTCCTCCCGAGACATTCCGATCAGACTCGGTACCTCAGTTCTTCAAGACACTTCGACAGGATAAAACAAATCCAGCAACACCACCCAGATGTGCCGACAAATCCCGATAGGAGCTCCACATATCTTGTTCTCAGGGCACACCGGATGAGCAAGACGTCGGGTAGGCCAGCCCAGAGTTGCCCCTGGTAGCCCCGGACATCGCTCGGTTGGACCAACACTCAAAGGAGCACTGGCCCGGGGGGGCTAAAATAAGATGACCCTCGGGCTCCGGAAACCCAAGGGAAAAAGAGGCTAGGTGGCAAATGGTAAAACCAAGGTTGGGCATTGCTGGAAAAGCTTTAATCAAGGCGAACTATCAAGGGGTTCCCATTATAACCCAACCGCGTAAGGAACGCAACAATCCGGGAACATAACACCGATATGACGGAAACTAGGGTGGCAAGAGTGGAACAAAACACTAGGCGAGAGGCCGAGCCTTCCACTCTTTACCAAGTATATAGATGTATTAAGATAACATGGCAATATAATGACATCGCAACAAGTAAATAGTGTTCCAACAAGGAACGGTCTCCAATCTTCACCTGCAACTAGCAACGCTATAAGAGGGGATGAGCAAAGCGGTAACATAGCCAATCAACGGTTTGCTAGGACATGGTAGGTTAGAGGTTTGACATGGCAATTTGGGAGGCTTGAAATCAAGTGGTAGGCATCGTAGCATAGGCATAGCAAAAGAGTGAGCATCTAGCAAAGCAAAGATAGTAGTGATTTCGAGGGTATGATCATCTTGCCTGCAAAGTTGTCAGAGTTGACTAGATCCTCGAAAGCAAACTCAACGAGCTCCTCGTTAGTGAACTCGTCTCCCGGCTCTACCCAAACAAGACAAACAAGCAAACGGAACATAATCAACCACGTGCAAGGCTCAAACAATATGATGCAAGGATGGTACGCTATGCGGGATGCGATGCGGGATGCATATGCAAGATGTGACAAGGAATGCATGAACCTAGCCTGAACTTGGAAATCCAAGTGTGCCACTGGAAAGGTGAGATGAAATCGCTTGAAAACTATATAAAGAACACCGAAATCGGAGTTACGGTTTGGAAATGGCAATCAATTCAAATATGGCACCGGTCTGCGATATACAGCAAGTAGCCATCTAAATGCAACAAGATGAACATGCTACAGCACTCAAACATGACAACAAAATACATGGCAGGGATCCACTCATGATGCTTAAAAAATGATGAACACTGAGATACGGCCAATTCATCCATTAACAGGTTCAAACAAGCATGGCAAAAATGCATTTGGTAAACAGATCTCAGACTTAGTGAAATTAACACTTGTCTGAAATTTTGGATCAGATAGCACTTTTGGGAGCATGAAAACTATATGCTACAGGATCTGAACATGGCAAAGTAAAGCATGGCATGGAGCTACTCAAAGAGCTTAACAAAAGTCCCTTAGTGACCTTGAGCCAAAAGGGATCAGAAAATACATTTGCAAGCATGTGAACATGGCAAAAACATAATTAGTTCTCAGACTTGGTGAAAACTGGAGCATGCTGAAAACAGATATCAAGTAGGCATGTTTACGAGCTCGATGCACTCACTACAGAGCAAGTCATGAAAATCTAAGCATGCGCCCATCAAGAATACACAAAATACAAGCTAGACATAGCAAGAACAATAACATAGCATGCACGGATCAACTACAACATCATCGGCAAAATCGCTAACAAGTAGACAATCTGCCCAGATTCACGAAATGACAAAAGTAGAGCTCGATTGACTCAAGCTCGGGTGCTCCATAATTGCAAACAAAGACATGGATGGATAGAGCACTACAAGATTAACAAAACATCCTTACTGATCATCCTCAAAAGAGGCACGGATCATTAGGAAACAACATGAACATATAGCCATATAAGATAAACAGATCAAGGACTTAGTGGAAATACTAAGTCCCTGAAATCAGCATTACCAAGTGCCTCACTTTGCAAGCTTGTGCTAGTAACCACACACATCACAAAAATACATGGGTTGCACCTCTGGATAGATGGCAAAATATATAACAAAACATATGTAGAGCTCAGGGGCATATCATGCACACAATAATCATGGCAAAAATGACAAATATCTAAATGGAGCAGCAGATCTGACAATTATCTCAACTAGCCCTCTTCCAACAGAATTCGGGCATCAAGATGAACTCAAATGAAAATGATGAAATGATGTGCTCTCTGAGATGAACATTTTGATATGCTATATGCGCAAATCGGAACTACGGATGCAAAGTTATAGCATGATGAACATGGCCATATGAAACTGGGAATCTCGAGGACTTAGTAGAAATTATACCTCCCAAAACGGATCTAGGGTTTCGGGGCACGCCATACGAGGTTCGCCGGAAGGTCACCAGAGGAGAGGAAGACGGTGCCGGAGTTGGGAGAAAGCTCGCCGGAGTGAGGAGGGTCCGGCCGGAGGCGCTGCGGTGGCGGCGAGCTCCGGCGAGGCGCGGGCAGCCGGCGCGGTGGTGCAGCGGCGAGCTCGTCGCCGACAGGAGGTGCGGCGGCCGGCGCGGAGCGCTGTGGCGGCGTGGGTGGCGCGGCCGTCGAGCGGGGCGGCGCAGGTGGAGAGCCGGGCGGCGGGGCAGGCGCGCGAGGCGCTTGGCGATGACGGCCCGATTTGGCCCGGGGCGGGCCCGATCTGGGCTCCCTCGGGCCCGGCGGCGGGGCGGAGAGAGAGAGGGCGGCGGGAGGTGAGGTGGCGCGCTCCGGTTGGTTGGCGGCGGCAGGATGACGTGGCGCGATGGCACTTGCCGGAGAGAGGTGGAGGGCGGACATGTCCGTCGGCGGGGATTTTCGTTCGGTGGCGCGAGGTAGGGGAAGGCTAGGGTTAGACCGCAAATTTAGACGGGATGCACATATTTATAGGTAGAGAGAGCTAGGAGAGTCCAAATGAGGTGCGGTTTTCGGCCACGCGATCCTGATCAAACGCTCTAGTTGATGGAGAGGGTTTTGGTAGGTTTTGGGCCAAATTGGAGGGGTGTTGGGCTGCAACACACACAAGGCCTTTTCGGTCCCTCGGTTAACCGTTGGAGTATCAAACAAAGTCCAAATGGTACAAAACTTGACAGGCGGTCTACCGGTAGTAAACCAAGGCCGCTTGGCAAGTCCCGGTCCAATCCGGAAATGTTTAACCCCCACACACGAAAGAAAGGTAGAAATGATCACCGGAGGAGAATGGAGCGTCGGAATGCAAAACGGACAAAGGGGAAAATGCTCGGATGCATGAGACGAACACGTATGCAAATGAAATGCACATGATGACATGATATGCAATGCATGACACGCAAGCAATGACAAGACAACAACAGCGAAAAACTAGAGGACACCTGGCACATCGGTCTCGGGGCGTTACAACACTCCACCACTATGAGAGGATCTCGTCCCGAGATCTAGAATGGCACCGGAGGAACAACGGAAGAGAAGAGATGAGAGGTAAAACTAAGTTGCTCCTTTGACAAATGTGACAAAGCTGGTCGGCTGGTGACACCGAAGTCTCCGTAGTAGGTTGATGAAGAGATGGTGAAGCTCCCGGTCCAGCTGAGGTGATGGAGCAGGTCGGTAAGGTGACGTTGCAGCTGTCGTGCCAGTCGAGGTGTTGAAGCGGTTCGGCGTGGCATACATCGGTTTGAAGAAGCTATGGCTCGGCCATGCCGATGCTGGTCATAACTTGTGACGCGGTGAATGCCGGAATGATGAAGTGACCGAGCGGCGATGTCGGCGCGCCTAACCCGTGCAATCCGTCGGGCGATGGGGTTGGTGATGATTTAGCCTTAGCGATGCCGAACTCTTGTTCGGTTTGCCGAGCTGATGATCTGATAAGCTCAGACTCGGCTCGATGAAGCGACGATCTGTCTAGCGTAGGTCGGCATACGTGGAGCAAGGGCTGGTTTGACACCAGCACGACGGCGAAGATTACCTCCAAAAAGGAGCAAGATTTGCGAGCATGTGTTCGGAAACAAAACACGATACCCTAGAAAGAGATTCTTCCAAAAATATTGTCCAATATCCCATTCATGAAGAAAGATGAACTCAGGTCGAATTCATATTCGCGTAGAAAACAGATCTGAAAAGTGATGCACTAATCGGAAGGTTCTCGGAGTTTGAACGGTCGGATCAAGCTGAAATTTTGAGAGGTGGTAGATATGGCAATTCCGCAGAAGATGCATGGTTGGATCTTCAAAATAACATCGGTGCTAGGCTCTGGAGACGACGCCCTAAACTTGTCCAGATTCCCGTCCAGACTCAACGGGCCTCCAATATATCATAGATCGCCGGACATTCCTCCATCGGAAGCCGGTGAAATTTTACAAGGTTGTTGTATATTCAATTGCACACAATTCCACCAAAGGGTTTGTGAAATCGACTACCGAGGAGATGGTGGCAGCGAAAACAAGTCTGCTGTAGAGAAAAAACTATGCGATCGCACAAGGGCAATGTTGACGATGAGCCCCCAGGCTGCATGGATGACTTTTCCATGGTCTTAGTTGAGATTTGAGCAGATGATGATGAAAGTACCCGTCTGATCTTGATGATCTAATGTGGAGCGTGGTCCTCAGTCCAGCCGAGGTGATCAGTCGAGCCTGCGACAAAGATGTCGATATCGACCATAAAGCTCGGCTCCGATGCGTAGATCGCGCCAGAGATGATCCGAATTTCCATCGCGCAGTGGTGACTGCCAGCATGCTCTCAATGAAAGCACCAATGTCGGTGTCAAATCCGACATATCTCGTAGTAGGGGTCCTAAGCTAGGCGTCTTGGAATGATGGTAACATGGACACATGATTTTACCCAGGTTCGGGCTCTCTCGAAGAGATAATACCCTATGTCCTGCTTTTGATTGTATTCATATGGGGGATAGTACAAAGTACATGTATCTACCATAAGATTGTAGTAATGAATATGAGATCCCCTATTGACTAGCCTTGCCTCAGTTTATATAACACTAGAGGCCTAGGGTTTAGAGGAGTCCTTGTCTTGGGCGCCAAGTCTTGTGGAATCCTCCTAGTATGCGGCATGGGCTGCTTGAAGTGGCCCATAAGTGAACCACCATGGGGGTCCTTGGCCCGATCCAGCTGGTCGGGAGATGACATTGTGAGTACCCCCTAGTCCAGGACACCGTCAGAGCCACTTGAGTTGTTCTTGGAGAAGTTGAGCCATGAGTTTCTCTTGTTGCCCCAAAATTTCCTTGACGCAAGAGCCATGTGCTCATGGTAAGCATATTTGGTGCCTTCGTGGCAACTCGCTTCTTCTTCCTCCTCTTCTTCTTCTTCCGGAATTTCCTTGGCCTTCAAATCTACATTAGTGAGCCTTTCTTTGACCATTGGACATGAGCTAGAGCATTTTTGGCAGTCTTGTTCAAGATCTTCATGGCAACAAACTCATCAAACACATTGCTTGAGGACAAGGTGTGGATGTAGCGACCTGGCCTCAAGCGGTCAAGCCCCTGTGTAACTGTGCCATCCTTGGATCATTATACTGGCAGCCTGGCACACACAGTACATCCATGTATATATCAAAGTGCAATCACATGTTTAAATAATGTAAAAGCTGCTCGTCACCCTGGTTGAGGAATAGTTATTCTTCACCCCCTCTATTTTACCATCGATGCACCGTAATTTTACGTTCCGTAAGTTTTGTCTTATTTCCGACGTAAAAAGAGATCGTAAGAAAATATATAATCACCGTTAAAAAATATTTTATGTTATGTAAAATTAAAAACATAAAAACATAGTCTAAAATACACATAAGCTACAAATTTTCTTGTCTTATGACCTATATTTTTATTTTCTTATGTCAAATTTTACGTAGTGAATCAATAGGAATGTAACTATTTGAATTCTAAACGTAATTTAATTATGAAATGATCATAAGATTACCTCGAGTGAAGAAATACTTATTCTGCACCGTGGATGATGAATAGTAACACTATATATATACCTCATAAGTCTCTGCGGAAACAATCAAACGGGTGTGGAGTCCCATCAATGCCAACGGCAAATTGAGTGTACATCGTAACCCTTACTCATCGTAGAAATTCCTGCAACATTAGACGTTGCAGCCATGCAGGTCAGTACATTGAATGTACTGGCATATCACATCATGAGTATAGTGAACCTATTTGTACATGCAATTTTGCTGGTAGAAAGGCTCTAAGTTAACTTTGCATAAAGCCAATTTTTCCCTATCATAAAATAATTTACTCTACTTCTACAAGAAAGTATCATAAGATTGAGATGGCAACCCCAAATCAATCCATTCCCAAGTTTCATTTAAACCCAATTGTTTAAATTAAGGGTGATGAGATCTCCCGGCACTTCCATTACTAGATGCTCAAGATGTCCGTAACTGGGGACACGACTAATCGGTTAGATTTAACATTCTGCACAAGTTGCGCACTTTTCCCCACAAGACTCGACCACCTCCATGATCGAGACATAGTCTTTCGAAAGTATTCCCCCTTAACCCACGGATAGGCTGGTACACCTACATATTCTACATTAGCCAGCCTATAACGGAAGGGGTCACACTATCTACTCAACTAAGCCAGAGTCCATATTGGCTTGTGGCTATACACGTAAGCTTCTAGACATGAAAATACATTTGATCCCCTTGATCCTGAGCGGACGGACAACTAGTGGTGCACCACCATCGATTTCCCATGCATTCTCTGATGAGGACATCAATACCAATGTTACACCCACAGCCCCTACTGCTATACATACTTGACCAATTACTAGAGCTCGTGCACGCCAATTAAATTACCGGGTACTTTCATTTCTTGGTAATGACTATAATGTTCATGAGAATATGATGCTGCCTAAATTGGATACATTTGTTTTGCTTACAAATGAAGGGCCTAGCTTGGAGAAGGATGAACATGGGAGCAAGAACATGTATGGAGATGACGACATGAACAAGGGAAACAAGAATGGAGTTTCAAGTGATGATTTCAGGACTATGAAGCCATCATAATGAGTGCATGAAGTGTTGGATGAAATATACAAGATGCCACTTCACAAATTTTGTCCAGAGGCTATTATAGGTGTTGCGTCACCTTATTATTGGGCCAGGCCCATGTAATTTTGAAATACATAAGTATAGACTGTTTTTAGAGTCCGTATGTGTGGGGAAATAAGAGTTAGGGTTGGTTTCGGACCCCTCCCCCAAGGGCCACAAATACCCCCCCCCCCTCTTCCTCCATATATATAGCCCTTAGGGCGTTATATAGACTTTGGGTTTTGTTTAGATTAAAAGTACGCCATAGCTGCAACTTCGTGTACATCGTTTGTGTTCAACGACCAGACAAAGATGTCAAGCTTTCATCTTATATTCGCAATATCTAGATTGCAATCTTAGTTTCTTGCTTGTTCTTCAGTTGCTTGCAGGAAATAGACCTTTGTGGTCAGGTTGATTATGCTCCGGCGTGGTCAATAACCTCTCAGAGTTGGTTTAGCGATTGCTAAGGCGCGACGTCCTTGCACGTTCATAGTCGGATCGTGAAAGTCTACTCCTCTGAAATGATAATCACTATCTCATCGAAAGATGGGACACCTTTGCCTCTATCAAGTGGTATCAGATTTCCAGGTGGCTCGGTGAGATTTAATAGTTTTTTGTAGTTTAGATCGAGTCTATTCTTCATACCTACAATCCATGAAAAAGCCAAAAAAAATTAGGGTTAGTTCATCGTATCCAAACCAATCTGAGCCTTTGCATAGTCTTTTCATTATTTTGCTTTGTTGAATTTGCGGTTGCTGCTCTTAGCGTCTAGTTTCCCTTAGAGTTTCGAGTTCTATTCACAAGTTGTCACACCACCTCCGCACTATCGTCATCGCTCCTACCATATACCACCACCACCAACATATTCCTTACCACTGCCATATACATCCGCCTGTCAACCACCAATTCGAGTCCACGTATACCACCAATCCAAGTCCACATATACATCCGCATGTCCACCACCAATCGGAGTCCACATATACATCCGCTTGTGCACCACCGATCCGAGTCCACATATACATCCACTAGTCCACAACCAATCCGAGTTCTTTTCATATTAGGTTTGTTTTTGAGATCCATCTATTTTCTGATTCATATTTCCTTTCCTGAGTAGGTTTCAAAAAAAAGTGTCTGGAGACCCCCAGGCAGTTTTTAGGCCAAAATTTTGGCAGGCGAAAATATTTTTCCCAATCCTGTTTTTAGGATATTCTGAGTCTTTTGAGACACTTGCCATCATAGTGATTTTTTGTCGCACTTTTTCGTCGTCGATGCCCTGATTCTCAAAAAAAAAGTCAAAAAATTTCTTGCCTATCCTGTCAATTTGACTTGGGAACAGTTTTGAGACACTCGCCATTATAGTGATTTTCTGCAAAAAAAAGAGGAGCGAAAAAAAAGATTTCCCTTGTTTACGTGCCACGTTGTGCTTTTGTTAGTGTTCTAGGATCACGTCTCTAGTACGGTCTAGCCTAGGACCAGCACAGTACCATCGTTTAGCGTTTACTCAATTTTTCATCTTTGAATTGATTATTGATCACCCATTTTGCTACCATATTATAAGCCTTCCTAGCTCCACATACATATACGTCATGCGTTTGACTCTCCCTGGTAATCGCTCTATCCAAGCTTTGAGAGTTTTGACAACAACAGTTGCCGATCACCACCTGCTGTTGGGTAAGAACTGATAAGAATTTGAGATTTGCTTGACAGATTTGTGACACACTGCCACTTTCTAGTAGTCTGTAGGATCATATTCTTATGTGTTTCTATTGCTGCTAACCATGGCAGGACCACAAGCCTACGAGATTGACTGGGAGAACATGTCGAAGAAGGAGATTCATGATAAGTTTCAGCAAATGTTGAGTCAACAGGTGGAAGACGTCATGGCCACCTACGGAAAGGCACTGGAGAGGATTGATGACGTTGAGGAGACAATTGACACCAAGTTGGACACCAAGTTCGATGAAGTACTCGCGCGTCTTCCACAACCACCGCCCGCTACACCTGTCGCACCTCTACAACAACAACAACAACAACAACATCGGCTTCCAAATCAAGTGGGACGAGCATTGCACGTTCCCCTTGAGCCTGGTCAAAATTTTGGTGCCGCTGTACCTATTGCTGATGCTTTTGTAGCTCCTGCTGCTACTGTAGAGGTGAAGGACCATTACGAGGATGAGGTTGATCAAAATCAGAACTACGTGCAACCACCACCACCACCACCACTAGGTCGTCCTCATGCATATCATCGCAACGGTAGGGCTGCACCACCACCTGAGGTACAAGATCATGAACATCTTCCTAAACTAAAATTGAATATTCCACCGTTGGAGGGTAGATATGATGTGGAGAACCTACGGTCATCCCCAGGGACCTATCGTCGTCTCACCAAGTGCCAAGAGGACCTATGACACGAGCTACAGCTAGATCTCTCGGGACCGAGGTGACCTCCTTCCTTAGTAATAACACATATGATCCACTCAAGATATGGCTACTACCTAAGTCCGGGATGTTGTGCATGATTAGGTACCAAGAGGACCCTCCCGAAGATGCACGTGAAGACGGACAAGTCTCCAAGTCCACGGATGAAGAGAATAAACGGAAGGAATCAAGAGCAGCTTCCAGGACCCAGACATTCGGCCATGACCCCGGACAACCGGCCCCTTGAGCGTCCTCCACGACAGCCGCCAAGTACCTACAGGCCCCGGACATCCGGCCTTAACCCGGACATCCGGCCAAGCCCGGCCAAGCCCGGAATTCCGGCGCCCTCCATCCTAAATGCTTCAAGACCGACCCCGTCAGCCCGGACATCCGGCCCCTCGAACCCGGACATCCGGCCCCTCCAGCCCGGACATTCGGCCCATCACGAAAGCCCGGACATCCGGCTCGACGCCCGAACATCCGGCCTCCCGTGTCTGCGCACAGTGTAGGGCTGAGGCCCATGTACCCCTTTGCCCCCTAGGATATATATACTCATCCTCCTACCTCTTTCTAGGGTTAGCGTTTTGTTAGCTCATATATGAGATAGAGCTTCGCTCATCTATCCGGATCTACTCCTTTGCGAGGGACCATCACCTCTTCGGAGAAGATCCACTTGGATTCAATACCCCTAACGGGAAGACCTCAAGACCTCCTCTCGGAGAAGAACCAGTTACCTTTGTATCGTCCCTTGTTGATCGTGGATCTTCAATCTCCTTTTGTATTTCGAGGATCTAGCATATGTGTGACCTAATCTCGTTGGTTTGAGTGATTATCTTGTGTTTCGCTTCATGATTTCCCCTTGTGTTCTTCGTGTTCATCGTGGGATCCGCTCCTTTCATGAAAGATCGGCCGTATAGGGTTCCACCCTACATCATCTTGGTATCATGAGCCATGTTGATCATGATTTCGGAGCCTCCCCTCTTTGTTTTCTAGCCTTGTTTTGTTGATTTTTCCCAAATTCGAAAATTCCCCACAAAAATAACCCCCCAAATTTTTTTGTGATTTGTTGGTGTGATGAAGTTTTGTTGGATTTGATCCGCGGATTTCGTGTATTGTAGTTAGATCTAGCACTACAAAAAAAGACACATCCGTGACATGGGCCGAACGAATTTTTTTTCTGTCATACATATGACACTTCTGTGACGATAATTGTGACAAAACCCAGTATCATCATAGATGTGGTGGGCTCCTACTTCTATGACAAAAAATCATGACAAAAAATGGGCGTTTTGTCCTGGGCGGGCTGGAGACGCAGCTGCATGACATTCTTTGGGTCGTCCATGACGGAAAAAACCATGGTAGAAGCGAGGGGGGGATTTCGGGGAGTTACCGGTTACGGTGGGAGGTCGGGGGCCGAGCGATGTGCGTTTCTCTTGTACACGTACGCGCGTGTGTGCGAGGCATTGGCTCTAACTGAACCCGAGCGAGGCGTTGGGCTCTAACTGAACCCGAGCGATTACACTGCAGGCTACGCGTTACTGAACCCGAGCGGTCGATCGATGGCTGTTAACTGAACCCGATCGAGCGATTCCTTCGCTACTGTTGCTAACTGAAGCCGATTGAGGGCTGCCTCTGGGATGAACAGTGAGCATTGCGGGGGGTTTGGATGAACAGTGAGCGGTGGCGTTGCCTCTGGATGAAAAGGACCCCGTGGTGTGGTAGAGGGCTGGATGAATAGTAGACGGTGGAGGGGTGGTTGAACAGGACCCCGTGGTGTGGAGGGCTGGATGAACAGTAGACGGTGCAGGGGTGCCCGTGGAGGGGTGGTTGAACAGTAGCCGGTGGAGGCTGGATGAACAAGAGCCCGTGGAGGCTGGAGGAGGTCGACGGTAGCCCGTGGAGGCTGGAGGAGGTCGACGGTGGAGATGAACAGTATCCCGTGGAGTCCCGCACTACAAGAAATGTGTTAATACATGACGGATTTGCGGTGACAGTTTCTGAAACCGTCATGGACAGACTAGTATAGCCCACAAGCCCACCTAAGCCCGCCTGAAGCCCTAAACCATTCCTCGTATATAAAACCTAACCCTAGAGATAGCCCCACCCTTTCTCCTCCTCCTCCGCCGCCGCCCCCATCTTAGCCCTCTCTAGTTAGCAACTTCCTGCCCTGCCCGCGCCACGTCACCGTATCCTCCTCCTTTGCACCGCCACCGTCCTATTCCTGCCCGTCGTCCTGCTCCTGCTCCTCCAACGGAACCAACCGGAGCACGCCTGGAAGCGAAGGAAATTCTCGTCCGTCTCTACTGGATCTGGATTGGCTCCCATGACTCTTCCTCCCTCTGTTGGTAAGGACGTACTAGCACATCTACTAACTTTTCCAGCGAAGAATCAAACTGAATCCAATTCAATTCAGGCGGACCTCTTAGCTTTGTGAACATTTGCGTTGATCCGGCATGGAGGTCAAACCCGACGCCGGCTTGTTGGAGCGGAGTGGCCGTGCACTGACCGGTCTACTGCTTGGCTCACTGGAGGCAGCAACGCAGCGGCATCGCGTTTCCTCCTCGTCCATGAGGTCTGATCTCCCGCCTGCCCCATACACCGAAACTCAAGATCCACCTGTTCTTGTTTTTTTTTTCATTTTTCTTTGGACTAATCTCATAGCCCAGTTCATCTTTTATCTTATGTAACCCCAAATAATTTCCACGAATCAGTATCTTCGTTGATTTCGGTCTGTGGCTCCCTAATTCTACAGCTAGAACAGAATAGAACAGGTTGAGGGGATCGATCTGAAATTGAGTTCGCAAATATTTCAGTCTAGGTTAGTCGGTGGTTTTGGATAAAAATTGAACGCCCCCGAAAGAAATATCTACACATGGGATAAAAAAGAAAATGGTATTTTGAAACAGCTGAATAAAATTTCAATGCAACGAGAGCGCCATATCGGTAGACTGCTAGAGCTGCACTTGTTTTCATTTCCTGCTATTCGATTTGCTATTAATCTTACTTTCTCAATGTACAGACGTGCTTCACAAATGTTAAAAAATCTTGATGGTTAACGCTTTAACTTAAGGAGTTATTTCCATAAGCAAGTTCAGTTTCTTGCTGTACTGGGTTCTATTAGCTTATTCTGAATCTGAATATGACATGACAAACCACTGAAACATGATTGGATTTGTGTGTGTGTGTGAATTTAACAAGTTCCTTTGATTGATTGGCATACATCTCATGCGCACATACTGGATCGCAGCGGCACGGCCAACCTCTGGCCTCTGCTTCTTCCTCCCTGACGGCGGCATGGAACCAACAGTGGGTTCCGCTACCCCCAACCGCGGCCTCACATGCATGGACTGAAGCGTTGGACAGGCGCCCACTATTCGGCTCTGCGTAGCTGGGTCATCTGAGATAAGTTATTCTGTCTCTTCCTTAAAGTGAGATCGTGTGCTTCTCTGATCTAGTTGTAGTAAGTTGTACAAGGCCTTAGCTGGTTTTCAGGGAGGAACCTTCATCTCATGGCTGAAACTTGTGTAAAACTATGGGCATACAAAATACATCTTTGTTTTTGTTGCCTTACAAACATGGTTGTGAATGAACTGAGTGTTGGCAAACAACTGTATATCCATCCTCACTTATTCTAATATTTTTGAAAGTGAAAGGGAGTAAAGATAGCGCAAAGAGCAAAGAGGACACGGGTTATGTTGGAAAAATTGGTCGAAGTTACAGTCCAGTAGCTGGCATAAGCATAGGACAACTAGAATGCATAGATGCACACAGCGTTGATGGTAAGACATGCTTGACAACTACCTAACACAATCAGATTATTCATTTCATAAATTTAGACAAAAAATAGTATTGTCTTCACAATGTCCACCATTGAATATCTTTGTGCATTTCTAGACCTTGATGTTATATAAAAAAACAATCCAATTTATCTTCTCGCTTGTGTCTTGGAAGGTTTCAGCATCTGTACCTATATCCGTGATTGCTTCTACATGTGTTCTGATTCAGCTTGTACCTTCATTAACGTAAAGTAATTTTTAAGATATGTATAGACTAAATTTGTAGTCTGATTCATGCAAGCCTTGTTCCTACTCCTGCCACTTTGTATAAATATATACTGGTTCGTGCAAGCCTTGCTCCTACTTCACATTTGTAGTCTGGACGTACCTATATATCCGTGCATCAGACTAAATTTGTAGTCTGATTCGTGAAGTAGGAGCAAGTCTTGTTCCTACTGCTGCCACCTTGTATAAACATATACTGGTTCATTTCATTTCATTATTGTTTCTATTATAAATAATAGTACTATGCTGGTCAAGTCGGCAGCATATAAAATTGTTATGCACAGAAGTAACACGGATAATAAAATCAATGGGTTTATGATAGAAAAGCTTTTCTGTATATCCTGATTGAATATAAACGATGCATGATCATTTAAAGCTGCACTTCCCTATCTATTATTTCATTGTTTATCAAGTATTTTCAAGTTTCATAGTCCAGTACATTACAAATGTTGACTTTTCATCTAATAACAAATACATAGCTTAATGTTCCATGAATAAAACTAAGTGTGGGAGATCTCTGAAGGAAACTGTATCATATTCTTTGTTGAAATTTACTATGCCATTTGAAGTTCACTTGGCAAGCAAGTATTGTTTACTATTTGTCAGCCCTTTGAGATGTAGTTGCAACATAAACATTGCCGCTGCTCGTCGACCCAGATGACATAAACTTCAAATGTTCATGTGTCAACAAGTTTACACATCATGCGGGGGATTGTTTGTTAGTGATATGCCATTTCGTTGGCGGGTTTATATGGCCTCAACTACTGCTGCTATAGTACTTGGAGTTCTGTGATGTGTATTTTTTCACTTTTTCATTTGAATTTCATTTTTCACACTTTCTTCCGATTAATTTTAAGAAACCACATGTTTACTCTTGTTTTATAGTAGATACAATGTTATTCTGGACAACATGTAATTCATTTTTTATTTTTGTTGAAATTCTCTTATTTCTTCTATCCATTCATATATGCAAATATCTAATATTCTTGTAAATATGCTAGGTTAGATTGGACAGGGTGCTACTTGGTGCTGCCCATCACAATCAGCCGCAACATGATAGTTGCCACCAAGAGCGTCGACGGCAAGAGCCTGAATAACAACAGCCTCAATATTTTATATGTTATGTTGATGTAAAACGGATTGTATTGGTTCATAACTCTGTTGTGTGATATATTTTCTCAATCTATGTTGTATGTTATCATTTTGTAGATGATTTTTTAAACTGCTATGTTGTAGATGCTATGTTGTAGATACGTACAGATGGATGTGATAAACTTTGTAATGTTTCACACCTTGCAAATATTTTTGGTTGGGCCAAAATCGGCATTAGGATTTGTGTAACGCATTATGTTAAAAACATACTGGGTCCAATTTAGGCCACAAGAAATGGGATATTGGGTCCAATTTCTGCCCTTTAAATTTTGCCTATCTTCATGATGGATTTCGTGACGAAAAATAGTATCCACGTAGGCAGCCACATCATTCGAATTAGTGAATTGAAAATCCTACCTGGCGTTTGTCCATGATGGATTGTTCCGTCACAATGGATTGGGCTTGGGCGGGCCTGGGGCAGATCCATGACGGCCAAGAACCGTCATGACTCATACCATATCAAATTATGACGTGATATACATGACGGATTCAAATCCGTCAAGGATGAGCACCCATGACAGTTTTTCACTAATCTGTGACGGACTAGATTCATCACGTATTAACATATTTCTTGTAGTGCCGTTTCACGGTACGCCACACCCCTCTCGATGAACAGGACCCCCATTTCGACCGTAGCGCTCCAACACAAGTCTGTTTCGTCTGTTTTGCGGTACCCCACACCCCCCCAACGATCAACAGGACCCCCGTTTCAACCGTAGGAGGTCCGTTTCCTCTGTTTTGCGGTATGCCAGACCCCTCCCGATCAACAGGACCACATTCCGAACGTAGCAGGTTTGTTTCCTCCGTTGTGCGGTACACCAGGCCTCGTTTCCATCGCCTGTTCCGTCCAAGCCCTCCCGATGAACACGACCACGCATTCCGTTCCTCGTTCTGTTGCCTCCCGATGAACACGACGCATTCTGTTGCCTCCCCATGAACACGATGCATTCCATTGCCTCCCCATGAACACGACGACGACGTTGTTTCTCCGTTCTGACCCAGCCATGTACACAAGCCCTGGCCGTACGTATGCGCGAGTAGGCATTCAAGACCCCGCCTGTATGTACACATACATGGCCATATTTTCTTTCTTCCACCCTGGCCGCTGTACGTATGTGTACATGCTACGTGTGCGCCTCTACTACGACACATACGCGCCTCTACTACGACACGTGCGCGCCTCTACATCCAAAAGCATATATGTACATACACGTTCGCAACTAGAATGACAATGCTACGTACGCTTCGACCAGGTTGGTCCCGACTGTCGGGCACTTCCTTGCCTGCGAAGATGTAGCTAGTGGGTCCCAGCAGTCAGGTGGCGAATCATTTTTTTGCCCGGACGCACTTCCTTACGTGCGAAGATGTAGCTGGTGGGTCTCAGCAGTTAGCGGTAAACGTTTTTTTCGCGAAATACAGTGGCCCGTCCGGTGGGTCCCAGCTGTCAGGTGGAGGAATCATTATTTTCCGCGTAATAAGGAGGCACTTCCTTGCTGCGGCCGTGGACCCAGCTATCAGCCTCTCCACGTATAGTCCACGTTCGATGGAAGTCATTCCTTGACCACGTTGACCACGCCGCGCTGAGAGCACCAGGGCGATGGACGACGACGAGGCCTAGGAAGGGGACGACGGGGAGTCGGGGAAGACGCGGCAGTGGAAGCCCGCGCGGAGAGGAGTATGAGGGTTCACTGGTTCGGTTGCGGTGTATGGATGCCGCCGCGCAGGGCCTGGCTAGCGGTGGGAATAGTAGGGGGCGGTGAGGCCTCCGCAGCAGCACAGCCGGCCACGGGAGGCAGGAGCATGCGGCACGACCGGCGCTGCTTTGGGCGGCTGGAGCAAGAAGACCAAAGGTTGAAGAAGCACTACGGCCGTTGGATGGACATCGTACGGTCACTGGAGCTAGAATCGTTTATATTGACTAAGTTGACAAAGGCTCCGTCCCCGTCAACTTAGTAGGCCCACAAGTCAGCGTCCCACCAAGGTGGGTCCCAGCTAGCAGGGGGTATTCATTTTTTTGTGCGTAATAAGGAGGCACTTCCGGTGGGTTCGAGGTGAAAGCAGGGCGAAGGTTTTTTTTGTGAAATATGGTGGCCCTCGGGTGGGTCCTAGCAGTCAGGGGCAAACATTTTTTTCGCGAAATACTGGTGGGCGTCCGGTGGGTCCCTACTATCAGGTGGAGGAATAATTATTTTCCGCATAATAAGGAGGCACTTCCTTGCGGCTGCCATGGACCCATCTGACAGCCTCTCCGCATACAGTATTCTTCCAATGGAATTCGGTCGTTGACCACATTGACCATGCCGCGCCGAGAGCACCACGGTGGTGGACGACGGCGAGGCCTAGGAAGGGGACGACGCGGAGCCGGGGAAGACCCAGCAGTGGATGCCCACGCGGAGAGGAGTACGAGGGTTCACTGGTTCGGCTGCGCTGCCGTCGCCGCAGAATAACAGGGGGTGTGGGTGAGTGGAGTGGAGGGATGGCCTGGCCAGCGGTGGAAGTAGTATGGGGGCGGTGAGGCCTCAGCGGCAGCACAGCCGACAACGGGAGGCAGGAGCCGGTGGCACGACCGGCACTGCTTTGGGCGGCAAGAGCAAGAAGACCAGAGGTTGAAGAAGCACTACGGCCGTTGGATGGACATCGTACGGTCAGTCGAGCTAGAATCGTGCATATTGACTAAGTTGACAAAGCCGTTTGTCCCCGTCAACTTAGTAGGCCCACTATACTGGGTCCCAGCTAGCAGGGGGAGTATTCATTTTTTTATGTGTAATAAGGAGGCACTTCCTTGCGTGCGAAGATATAGCTGGTGGGTCCGAGCTGTCAGCGGCATTAACGGTTTTTTCATGAAATACAGAGGACCTTTCGGTGGGTCCCAGATGTCAGGTGGAGGAATCATTATTTTGCGCGTAATAAGGAGGCATTTCCTTGCACGCGGCCATGGACCTAGCTGTCAGCCTCTCCACGTACAGTCCACTTCATATGCATTTCGGTCGTTGACCACATTGACCACTCCACGCCGAGAGCACCAGGGAAGTGGACGAAGGCGAGGCCTAGGAAGGGAACGACACAGAGGGAGGGAAGACTCGGCAGTTGTTTTTGTTCCCCATGCGGAGGGGAGTACCACTGTACGAGGGTTTACTGGTTCGTCTGTCCTTGCCGGAGAATAACAACAGGTGTGGGTGAGTAGAGGGATGGCTAGGCCAGCAATGGGAGTACGATGGGGCGGTGAGGCCTGCGCGGCAGCACAGCCGGCCGCGGGGAGGAGGGAGCTGGCAGTCCCGACGGCGCTTGTTTGAGAGGCTGGAGCAGGAAGAGCAGAGATTGAAGAAGCACGACGGCCATTGGATGGACATCCAACAGTATACAAGCCATCTGTGGAAAGCCTCAAATCTATGGAAAACAGCATACAGCCCATATGCCATTATTTCAAATAATTTACAGCCCATTTGCTAATTCTTAAGGGTTTTTTGGAGCCCATATTCTTTTTGTTAGCATTACAGCCCATATTGTGGCCATGGTTAAAAAATTATATGAAATTTGGCATATGCCGATGCGGTCTGAACTGTTTTTAATCCCAAAATTTCGAGTCACATTCAGACTGATTTAAAAAATAAATGTATATCAATATAAAATCCAATAAATTGTCCACGCATAAAAATCAATGCAATTTAAAATCTCGAAATGAAAAAAAGATATTTGAAACTAATTGCCAGTTTGATGTGTTTAAAAAATGTACAACCCATTTCTCATTACTGATAGGCCATTTTCTCGGCCAGCCGAATGAAGCTCTCCTCGTCTTGAAGGATTTGCAGCCCAACAGGCCTGATAAAGCGACTTACTTGACAAATCACAAAAAAACTGGGCTAGCCATTTTCAGAAAGAAAAAAAACTACTGGGCTGGTCTGTGGTAAACACAAAAGAAAAGGCTGTCTAGATAGGCCAGAGTGTCCCGCATAGCCCAGTTGACACCCTGCTTCCATCTCAAAAACAAATTAGATAAATGCCACTCCAATTATGGCGATTCATAAAAATGCCACTGCAATTTCCAAACTTTGAAAAATGCCACTGCAATTTTTGCAAACTTTGAAAAATGCCACTGCAGTTTGCAAACTTTGAAAAACGCCACTCCAGACTTCGAAAAATGCCACTAGAAATGGCATGAAATGGCATTTTTCAAAGTTTGTAAATTGCAGTGGCATTTCTCGGATACACCAGATTTGGAGTGGCATTTATCAAATTAACCCAAAACAAAAATAACTGGGTGAGCTGCTGGGTCCCTGGTGTCAGCCGCTCGTTGTGCAATTCTCTCGTTTATTGACTACGTTGACAATGGCATGGGACCCAGATGTCAGAAATCCACTAGGAGGAGCCATTTTTTATTGGCTTGAAATAAGGAGGCACTTGCTTGCGTACTGCCATGACCTTGGCAGGTCCCTGCTGTCATCCTCTCCACGTACAATCATCTCCTAATTGTGGACGCGTCAACTTGCTAGGCCCACAAGTCAGCCTCTAAACCCATGGAGGACAAACACAACCCATTTAAAAAAATAACAGCCCATTCCATACGTTCAAACGGAAAGTTCAACATTCAGAGCAAAGTAACAGGTCTGATCCACATATAGAGTACTGAACTTCCATGTTCACAACCATCATAGCCAAGTTAACTATCTACTCCCACTAATACTCTAGTAGCGTACAAGTACTAACTTACTCTTAGCTAACTAGACGATGCCGGCCGCCATCTGTGGTAGACGCTAAACACCAGCACCGGCGTGGTGTGCCTCACCTCGGACTTGCAAGATGTGCGATAGGGCACGTTGCTCACGCGCGTTGGCCCTTTCCATGCCGATGTGGTCCACCGAAGCTTCGGCTTCCAAGCAGGAAACCCACTTGACGAGCTAGTAGTAAAAATCGGCATCGCGAACGTGTGCGTGCCCGACAGCCTCCAGGGCTATTTGTCGGGTGCCAGCCTCCACGTAGTCGGCCCAGTTGCGGGCGCTCTGCTTGCGACTCAGAGCGTCGGTGTGCTGCTGCTCCATGTCCCGCTGGCGGTGCAAATCGGCGATAGGCTGCTCCTCCGCCAGGTGGTCGCGCTCCAACAACTCCTGCTCCTCCGCCATGCAGTCGCGCTCCAACAACTCCTCGATCTCTGCATTGCCATCTAAAGACAGATAGAATGCCTCCTCTCTCTCCGTCTGCCTTCCAGTGAAAACCCGAACACTAGTTCTGGCGGTGACCGCCTCCGACGTCGCCTACCGCGGATGGGCGGGGGCATGGCGGATGTGGCGAGCGACGTCGGGCTAGTGGGGGCTTATGAGGATATGGCGAGTTGGGTCACGGTGGCACCGGAGAAGGTCGGGAAGTAGTACTTATAGGCGAAAGGTAGCGCGACGGTCATCGAAATTCAATGCATAATGGCTTAGTGTGCCAGCGTGCCATGAAAAACTAGAGAAACTGAAATTATGACTATGCCGTCCCGTCTCGTCTGGGTCGCACGCCGGCATGGCGGTTAAACGAGTGCACTCGAATCATCTCCCTCCTTCTCAATAATGATTCCACGGATTTAAAAAGCCCACAACAATTAAAGCGTATCTTTTTTGCATCAGTTAGCTGCCTTAATTATGGCCGGCTGCAGGCAGGCACTCAGAATCGCTCGTAGGCAATATGCGAAGCAGCATGCAACGAGCCGCAGTCGAGGGCATGCATGCAGCCACTTAAATCGCTGGAATTAATTAGGCATAAACTTCTGCATGCCGTTAATTATTGCCATGCCTTGGTCTTGCTGCTTTGCTCATGGAATTAATTAGGCTTAAACTTCTTCAGAAGAAGGAATTTTTATCCGTGTATGATCGATAGTGTAGCTTGTCAGTTTCATCAGAGGTAGGCAATTTTATTCAAAAAACTGCCACTTCGCATCTTGTGTCGCAAATAAAACTGCCAGGAGCGCATTTGTAGGCTAGCTAGTGATCGATCAGTAACTTGTAAACACTGAGCGAACAAAAATAAGTAACTGTTAATGCATCTCAATGATTCACAGATCATATACAAATATGTAGCTCCAAAAGCAAAGATCAGCCACTTCGGATCTTGCGTCGCAACTAAAACTAACTAGTACGACTCCCATACATAAGATCAACATGTTAATGCATCTCAATGATTCACAGATCATATACAAATATGTAGCTCCAAAAGCAAAGATCTAGAAAAAACATGTGTTCTTCCTACTAACATGGATGCTTCTCTTGGCCAACATTCAGTACAGACTGAAAGACAAATTTGTTTGTGAAGTCTACAATTCCTCTTGCAAACGTAAGTGGTTTCACCAACAGCTGGAACCATGAGAATGAACCACACATGATGGAGGAACATCCACTGCAATATGATTTGGTCTTCTCTCGATCACATCGCGAGACTATTTTCGGAATACAAACTTTAACTTAGGAAAAATGATGCCCATTGTATAATCAGACCAAAGCAATGAAGCACCTCGTGTTGGCCAATAAATAGTACAGTACTACTTTTCTGCAGTCCATGAAGTGACTATCCAATCTTTCTGTGTCTATTTTCAAATGGCACTGCATGCAGTGACTATACTATTCTCTTGTGCAGTTCAACCAAAATTGCGGACACTTTGTTTGTTTGCCAAATAGCAATGGGCAGACATCTCTGTCTGCACAAATATCAAGCAGCTAGTAAACATATACCACACCTTGTATTTTCGGTTTAAACATGTCTCTTCCGCTTAGCATCTGTCATGTTCTGCACTGGACAATCTAATACAGTTATGTTTTGCCCTGGACAATTTCATACTGAATTGATTTGCTGGTTCAGAGCAGAAATATAGCGCCTATTCTTCATCAGACCAAGGATATCCATGTTCATAGTGATGGAAGAGGTGAAATTGATACAACCGAAATTGAGCATCCAATCATTGAATCCTGTCCTGCACCTCCAATGTAGTACCACCCTGCCAATAAATTCACATGGAAACCACTAGTATTACTATCTAATGACAGTACAAAAAGAGTAGCAAGATAGTAGCAAACCATGTACCTTCGTAATGAACAGCTCATAGTGCCACCAATTGGATATAAAGGTTTGGAGAAAAATGCTCCTAATGTTGAACCAGTTGGACTTTTTGTGCAGTTCCACTAAAATCGAGCATCCCTGTTTGCATAGATATTGAAAGTGTGACTACTCTAAAAGTGGCACTAGTTGAAGCATAGACTCACAAATATAAGCATTCCAATTTCCTAGTGGGAAAAGGTAGCAAGACTGTTTCTAACCACCTGTTTGAAGGAATAGATAAAGCAACAGCGGCTGATGTCAGGAAGGCATACATAGTTTTTTCTGAAAAACTGAGCCATTCGTGACCTTTCCTCTTCTTTTAAGCAAATTTTGTGTAGTTCTACTAAAATAAAATGCCATCACCGCATTGACAATTCAGTGACACTGCACAAAAGGAAATGACTTAACATTACATCATGATGTCAGGTATGTAGTCAACAGGCATTAGAGACAAACATACATACCTCCTCCGATAACATAATGAACATTAATTTTAACAAAGGTGTGACTAGCTTTACCGGGATAATTTGAGTGAACTCTATACCCTTTGTTCCTTAATATAAGAAGTTTTCGCGGTTCAATTTAAAGTACCCAAACGTCTCGTATTTAGAAAAACTGGTAGTAGTTTTATTGAGCACATATCTGGGAAAGCTTGCCACACTTTATTTATGTCCGTACGCTAATGCAACACCATTCGAATACTACAAATATACACTAATCCAGTGGCTAGTGCAACAGTAGAGTAGTTAGTTCTTTACAGGGTATAGCACAATGGTTTTACTAAACAGATTTCAATAAACTCTAGCACTGGAAGGTTTCTATAAGAATTAACAATACAAAATGTAAAAGTAACAAGTTAAAGCATTGGTATACAAGTTGTGCATCACCATTAAACCAAATACAAAAGTCTGAAGGTAACTAGCATTATTAACTAATGACAGTATAAAAAAATTGCAAACCATGTACCTCCATGGTAAATATCATTTCGAACTCGGGGGGACCTTAAAAATTGCTATCCCAATCTTGATAATTGATCAAACATAAAAACTTGATCGAACGGATCAAGAGAACAGCCGGAGGAGGAGATGCCCACTCTTAACATTTCGTCTTGTCTTCATAATTGTCTGTGCAGTTTAAGCAAAATAAAATGACATCAGCGCCTTGGCATTTTGGTGACACTGTACAAAAAAATTAACTTATCTCATGAAAGTGAGGTATGTAATCTATAAGCATTAACAGTGCAAAAATCTGAAGGTAGTAATAAGTTTCATCGTTGGTATACTGGCTGTGCAACACCATTAGAATGCCTTAGCTGAAAAATCTTTAATACATCCACAATCAACAACTAACCCTGAAAAAATCCAGTGACATTAAATGGCATTGTTTAAATTTATCGGTGGCATTAGACTCAGAGCGGCATTAGTTAAATGTGGCACGACTTTAGCAGTAGCATTGCTTGACTTTATGGCTAGCGTTATACTAACAGCAAAAAAAGTGGCAATAAGAGCATGGGAGGCTCATTCGGACAGTGGGCGCACCAGTACGATGTACCTCCACGGACGCAGAGTGGTGAGGGAGGTATGGTTGCCTAGAGCAACAAATATGCAGGTAGCATATGTGGATTACCTCCCATTTTTGTTCTCTTTAGCCACCTTTTTCCTATGAGAGGACAACGAACCGATCGACCTGGTCATTCTCTATTGCGCTGTCATACCTTTCTACCCTTCTTCAACCAAGAGACATGAGACTCGTTCCTTAGCTACTGATTTTCCCCTTTTCAACCTAGATGCGGGTTCGATGCCTACTCTCTTGGACAGTACAATCTCCTTTCCTTTCCTTATTCAACCTAGACATGGATTAGTCTGCATGAAGTAGGGTTTCCTTTAATAGTGAAAATTATGGTTTTCGTCTGTGTGGCTAGCAGAGCAGAGGATAGCAAATTGGGAAGATGGTGGAGTGGAAAAAGATCCACATGCAACGACGTGGTAGATGGGGCAATAGAACAAGGTTATGGTTCGAAAATAGGTTGCATACCTGAGGGTCGGCAGGAAGTGGCTTCGCTCGTGGTCGTCGTCCTCCGCACACACTACTGCAGCGAGCTTGGGGACGGAGGCCATCCCGCGCGGGCGCTAGGTCTGAGAGGATGGCCTTGTCGTCAGTGCGTGACCTCGCTCGCCGACGACGAGTGCGTCAACGCTGCATGTCCTTTTCTTCCCCGGTGGATCTGTGACCACCGGTGAGGAGGGAGAGAGGGGCTGTCTTTTTTAGATCTGGAGAGAGGGTGGTAGTGTGAGAAGCAATTGGGCAGCCCTTAGCAAGAAAGCGCTCAAGCTCCAGCCTATATATCTTTTTTATACTACTAGTACTGGAGGTGGAGTAGTGGTAGAGTAGTTTATATTTTTTCTGCGTACAGTACCAGTTAGTCGTGCTTCAAAACTGATCGGCACGCCATTAAAAAAATAAAGGTCGATAATTAATGTGGCACCTCGGGCCAACGCGGCCAGATCGCATTTTGCACGAGAAATTACACACCATGTTTCGTTGACATGTGGTCCCGTTCTAACATATCAGTGAGACGGTGGCGAGTAGTAGGAGTATTTCCGAACGGACGTGTAGGCCGGGGCGCCTCTTCGTGAACCGTGGAAAACTCGCAACCGTCCACTGACTCTTCGCCTTTCCCTCTCGATTTGGAACTGCTGTCGCACGCTCTTCCTCTCCCTCCTCCATTTTCCTTCAGCCCTTCACCCTTTCTTCTGCCATTGTTCGATTGTCTTCTCCATGGAGGGAACAGGCCGGAAACGACCCTGTTATTCTTGCCCCGATCTGAAAGATGACGTCATGGAGGAACTCATTGATCGGTGTGACGTCATCACCTCGGCTAGCATGGCAGGTTCATTCAAGCCCATTCTCGACTCAACTAATAACATCATTACAAAGAACCCAAGAGTCAAGGAGCGGTTTGATCTCCCCTATCTTCTTCGCCGTAACCCTGATGACTGGCGCCGGCATGACGGAGGCCTCGCCCTGTGCCAGTTGATGCGGCTTGATAATGATACGTATGATGTTAAGATGCCATCGCTTGAGGGAAAGGCTTGGGCGGGCGCAAATGGAGATTGGGTTGTTTACATTGGGTCCAACTGCGAGTGGGAACTTGTGAATGTGTACACTCGTGACCGGGTTCCACTTCCAAAAATCTCAGCAAACTGCCCAGAGGTTGAGCACACTGGTATTGTACGCACGTTCAAATACGATCATTGTGACTGTCTTCTATGGAAGATAGCAATTTGTCGAGTTCCCAACCGCTCTTGGAATTACAACAACTATCAAGTAGTTGCTATCTTCGACAAGCTTGTTGCCATCCTTCGTGGTTCGACTCGATGGATATTGCTCAAAAAACAATTTCTATACATGGATGAGTACTGTGATGCAATTCAGTACGAGGGCCTTGTGTTTGCTGCCATCACTCATGGCACTATTTTTGCATGGGATCCTCGTAGTTTCGGTACGTTTGTCTTCCACCGTAATTATAATTGTTTCATCCACATGCATACGGGTTAGCAAGTTTCCCTTTACTAATTAACCTTCTTCTTGTGTTTCCAAGGTCCTGTGAACATCCCACCACCTATACTTGAAAAAATTTATAACCAAGGGGGAGATGACGGTGCTGATGATCACGAGCATGAGGACGAGCAGCGCCCATATACTCTGTGGCGCCTGGCAACTAATTCCAATGGATCATCTCTTCTTGTGTGTATACAGCCCATTGATGATGTTACTGCTAAGGAAGCAGGTGTAGTCTCCCATGGTCGCACTCTCCGGACCTATTCCAACACCCATTGCATGGTATTCGGGACTATTGTGCTAGCGCCAACTCCTTCTCCCTGGTACAGAATTGATAGTCTTGGAGAAAACTCTCTCTTCCTTGGACAAAACTATCCAATGATGGTGAAAGGCGATCCAACAGCTGTTGACACAATGTTAAGAGTACCATTTATGAGAAGCAACTGTGTCTATACCTCGGACATTTGGGTGGTTCCCTACCCTGGTACTGATATAGTAGGCCGCTTCAGCCTGGATGATCAGTCCTACGTTGGTTTCCAGATCGACAATCGATGGCCCGTCCCAGAGAATCACTTGTGGTTCAAAGCAAGCATTTCCAATGCCGAGGAATGGTTGAGTTGAAGTTCATTTCATTGCTTGTCATTTGTTGTGTGGTGAAAACTTTAGTATTTATAATGTATCCTCATTGTCGATGTGGGTTGATGACCTGTTGTATGTAATAAAATGATATGCCTATGATAAACTTACTAAATTTATGAATGGATTTCGAGTCACTTCTCTGAGTGAGTGGTGTGACGAGGCAAAAATATATTTTCCGAATACATTATGTACGTGCATTGCAACAGGTTATCGGATGAGGCCAATCAACAATAGTAGTACACTATTTGTACTAGCTTCAAATGCTTCGCGCGTCGGGCGGGTGTTTTTCCTGTAGCCATATGTGAATGTGTTCGCTGTACGTAACCAGCACCTCGAATCCTCGATACTAGTACTATATAGTAGGAGTAAGTAGTAGGAGTAGTAGGGTGGCATGTGCCAAAACAAGCATTCACGTCTAGGAGTACAGCACACGCCACCACCACGACATCCATCTGACACCATATTATTTCTTGGAGTCCATGCTAGAGAAAACTCTTCAACCTCGTCGTTTCTCTAACTTCAGCCATCGCACGGCGGGCGAGGTGGGGGTTTGCCGAGAGTCGGTTTCCTTAACTGCGGTCCCACTTGTAAGGCCAACTCCAACGCACGACCCCAAACGGACCTCCGTTTTGCACGAACTCCAACGATAATTTTGACTAGAAAAGCATGACCCAAGAAAACAAGAACCACAAGAATACATTTTACTACTCCTGTAAGTTGGATTAGTGCCTTCTCGATGCATTCATTGTTGATCTACAGAGACTCGATCTTGCATGCTTCTTTCTTCTTCGAGTGTAAAGAAGTAGACGTTGCTTCCTCGCATCTAGTCTCATGTCTAGCCTCTATTCTAGTAGGAGTATCAACAAGTGCACTAATCTCATCTCCAGCCTCTGTGCTAGCTAAAAGTGATAGAACATCTACTAAATTGCACTCTATCAATATATGGATGTACTCTTCTTCCCAATAGAAAAACTTGCATCCATTCTACTCCCTCCGTTGCACAATACATGCCTTCTATTTGTCAAAATATATATGTATCTAGACATGTTTTAATATATAGGTACATCCATTTTTGGACAAATGGAAGTCAAGTATTTTGGAACGGAGGGAGTACACAATAAAAATTTTAAGTTAGCACAACTAGTCTAATCCGAGAGCACAACCGAAGATTTGGTCGGGTTCTTCCTCCTTTTGCCAACACGTGGGACATCCAGCATCCAGGTCGTGTCACGAAAGAAAATAGAGTGGTACTTGAAGCCACGAGATGTGCATCTTGGGTTAAACTGTAAATAAGATCTTACTACTCTTGAGTAACTCCAAAAGCGGCCACTGAAGATCTTTATTGGATTTGTTTTTCATCACCAGCACGTCGAGGTGAAAGATGTGCAGGTTCAGTGGGTCCTCTTGCGTTTTCACTGATATGTGGGGCCGCATGTGAGCAAACAGACGATGGGCTCCGCGCGTCCGCTGGCTGGCTGAGAAGAGAGATAGAGGAAGGCTGAGCACGGACTGCAGGAAATTTGTTCTACGTACCTCGATATAGGCTCGATATAGTGGGGCGGCATGGGCCATAACTAGCATTCACGTCTAGCAGTACGGCACACGCCACCCACACGAGTCCCATCCGACACCAATTTTCTTGGAGTCCATGCTACAGCCATCTCTTCTCCCTCCTGTTTTCTCAGCCATCGCGTGGTGGGAGGGGTGGGGGTTTGCCGATAGTTGGTTTGCTCAACTGTGGTCCCACTTATAAGTGAAAATGCAACACCGCACGCATTCCCGCTTGAGAGGCGTGCCAGACCAACCGTGTGGGGGTGCGACGCGAACACGGCAGGCTTTTCCTTTTGAACTCGTAACTTGTAAAATTTGGTTCTGCTCCATGGCGTGACCGATAGATAGAAAATAACGATTTTGCCTAGGGTAATGAGAAGTTTGGTTATGGCGCCGTTCATGCATGGAGTACGTATGAAAATTATGAAGTTGATGCGAAAGGTAAGATCATTACTATAGTATCATATACTACTACATGGATTTGACGGAAAGATAAAAATACATACAGATCCATCAACGACATCCACACGCCCTAGTGCGTCGGGTCACCAACTGACGTGTGAGGAGCAGCGGCGTTGGCGGCGAGCTCAACGTGCTTCTGACAGTGCCGTCCAAGGTTGCCTTGCGGTCCAAGAAGGCCAGTGTCCTATCGTCCTCCTCTTGCACGTAGTAGTCCTTGTGGACGATTTACACGTAGACGTGGGTGATTATGTCGATGGTGTCTTGCTACGCCAGGCGCTGCGCGGCGAGCGTGACCTCGAGGTGGACATTCTCCGGCGCGACGGCGGGCAGTTGCAGGGCCACCAGTGCGTCGAAGAGGTTGTCACCATAGTGGCCGTTGAGGGTGGCGGGCATCACAGAGCCTGGGCGCGTTGGCTGGAGGCTTACGTCAAAGTCGTTCGCAAGCTTCTTGACGACGGTGAACTTGTCGAGGAAACCGACGAGGACCTCGTCGAACAAGAAGACGAAGCTATCATCCAAGCGGCCCCTCACCCTGGTGGCCTCAAGAAATACTACCTGGAGTCGTTCCTTGGTACCGGGCCCCAGGCCGGCATCGTGGACCATCTGACATAGCCGGCTGATGTTCACGCTCATCGCCTCCATGGGTCTAGCTTAGCTTCTAGTCAACTAATCTTGCGATTCGAGTGATCACTCTTGCCCTTGGTTAGCGTGCGTAGGTGCGTAGGATTTCATACTACTCCTCGGCCCTCTACTGCATTTGCCTTTGGCTGTATGATAGGTGGGCCAGCCACCCCCTGGGCCCACGTGTCATTCACCCAAAGGCAGTTGCCGTAAGTCAATGAAGCTGCGTCCCCTCTCGTTGGGGCCAAACGAGAGAAGTTTGTTGTTTACTGGTTTATTGGTCCCCTTTGCATTTTGCGCCAAGTTTTGACCTTTGATTTAACTAATAAAATTTTAATGCATGTAAACAAAAATGGTGTGTAAGTCACCTTACGAAAACCAAATAATCCCAAAATACTTAGGCACGGTGCATTAACTCCCTCCTTGTTTCTTATTTCGTGACATATCAACCAATGAGAGATGTGGGCCGTGCATGCTTTCAATGACTTGAGACTACCAAACATGACATGCAATGTTTAGTTCATTGCATGTAATCCTATTAGTACTCTAGTTAGAAAAAAAATTAAGTTCTCTCGCCGATAGGAATAAAACACCATGTATTTATTTACAGAGGGAGTAGTACATTTTTTGTGACATGAATTACAAGATATTGCTAGTCAAATACTAAAATCCAGATGGACGTGGTAGTACTCCTAAATCCAGACGGTGGTGCTACTAGTACTAGTAGTAGTACTACCAATGTAGTAGTAGGAGTACTAGCACTGTACTACCCGTTGGTCAAATTATTACATGCTGCTCCTCACAGTGAAGTGACAAGACCCTGTGCCATAGATGACACTTGAGTATAGGCGCGGTGTTCGGCATACCATAGTCAGCCTCACCATCTGCAGTCACTATCATCATGGATGTAGAGCTAGCCTGCTTACAACTAGCCATGTTCGACATAATTTCCCGTGCGTAGATGCCCGTGCATTGCACGAAACACCAAGATTGGGGGTGGCGGCTCCGGCAGCGGCCATCGCGCCAGATTTTTCCACGGCCTTCTAGATGTGGTGGGGAGGAGATAAGGCTGATTGTGAGAGATAAGGAGTTGTTTGTAAATAGGGAACAAGTGCGGGCATCTTTTTGCAAAAATGGAGAAGCTTGGTTTGTATGCGTCAGATCTAGATCCGATGGCTATTGGTCAAATATGGGAGGCACAACATCATCACCAACTCAGGACCTGTTTGATTCGCAGGATTTTGAAAACGCAGGAATAGGACACGACAATATTACAAGTTTCAAACTGATATTAAAAATATTAGGAGTAATGCTGCACCTTCGAAGAAGGAATTACTAGGAAGTTTACGTAAGAACTTTCGTTACTTTAGGTGGATGCAACATTATCGTACAAACTAAAATCCACCGCCCTGACAAGTCACTAATGGGCAAATAAGTTTTCGAGTCTCTGGCCACTTGATGTTTCAAAAACAAATTCAGCTTCTGCGGAGACTTTGTCATTTAGGCTTAGACGCTTGCGGTGATCAGCACGCCATTCATTGTTGCGCCAGAGAACGCCAAACCTCATTACCTTGAGCACACTTGCCTCCAGAACAAAGAACCTGGCCAATTTAATCTCAGATGTGCTGCCTCAGTAGTCGATCAAATCAATTTCTGAAAGATGGAGATTAAGGCATTCGATGAGATTGTTATAGTGCAGCACATTTTTCACTTTTGGGTCTTTTTTTTATCTACAAAAGAAGAGAACATATTAGAGCAACTGGCTGCATAAGATTGCTGTGTCATCAAGATGTACCAATATCATTCGCTCATACGATAGGGTTGGCTGGCTAGTGATATTTTTTCACTCTCTCTCTCTATCTCTGTCTCTCTCTCTCTATCTCTCTCTCTCTATCTCTTTATGATTCCTCTCATTTAACTAGGGGCATGTGAAGAGCTTGGGCATTTGTTGCCTTCCACTATGTGGCCGATGCCATATTTCGCAAAAGTATGCCACATAATATGCATCGATGTCAAATCAAAAGATTTTGGCACCGCTATCGCGATGTGAGAGAGTTGGCACTGCTATGCACACAGACCCACATGTATAAACAAATCAATCAAACCAACTACACCAGCCTCTCACTATCCCAAACAAGTGTTTTTTTATTGCCTCAGTCCTCTCTCTCTCCCACACAGTGTTTTTTCATTGCGTGAGTTAATTTGGCACCAGAGCAAAGTAGGTGATCCAGATTGGGGCACCAGGTGAGCAATGGAGGGGCATCGATGCCAAATGCATCACAAGTGAATTTGGCACATGTTTTGGCCTACATAGCCCACTTTTGTACTCCCTCCGTCCCAAAATTCTTGTCTTAAATTTGTCTAAATATGGATGTATCTAGTTACATTTTAGTGTTACATACATCTGTATCTAAACAAATGTAAGACAAGAATTTTGGGACGGAGGGAATACTACCTCGTATTTAGTACAAAATTTTGACCATAGATTTACCTAAGAAAATGCCAATGCATGTCACTAAAAATTACACCATTTGAAATTATGTTCAAATACGAATCCAACGATATAGTTCTTAGTGACATGCATTAACATTTTGTCAGTTAAATCTATGGTCAAATTTTGATACTACAAAATTGGAAGAGTAAACCAGGACGGAGGTAGTACTTGCTCTTAGGGTAACCACAGAGTTACTGGTGTAGTCTAAGTTACTTTCCACTATGACTAGCCTAGGCTACTATAGTAGTACAACATAAAAACAATGCAGGTGATCACATGAGAAAAAATACTAAAAACATTTCTTTCGGTACAGTGCGTAGATGCAGTTTTGAACACTACACTTGTCATCGTAATTTGGGAAAATTACGAAAAAATTGAGCTACGTTGTGATTACCGTTTACTTATAGGAAAGAAGTTTCACCTTGATGAGTAGCTTCTCCGTGCACGGAAAGTGTGTAAGGAATCCAACAACTTGATCCAGATTGGGGCCGATAGATTTTAGTGCTAAGATCTTCACTGTGCGCATGGACTGGGTCAAGCTTGTGGGAATCATTTTCTGGAAGACGGTCGTAAATACATCAAGAAGAAATTAAAAAATGTGAATTTCAAGAAGACGGAGAAGAAGATGAGTGTTGTACTTGAACGATTACGGATCCAATAAAGAGTTTGGAGAATTGGCAGACGAGTACACCAACGCTGTCAATTTCGGCGTGTCAATGACCCTGATTTTTGTTGGACCTTCTAGATCCAATACAAGCAATCTCTCAAGGAAAGGCGCATTCTCAATGACCATAATGTGGAACAGCTGGAGTGATCTCGTCCCAATTGATGTCTTGTTGCGGGGCCAGTAAGACACATAAATCCATTGGAGATTCGTTGAGGCGATGTGGAGGCTAATGAACCCGTGGATCTGCTCAAGACGAAGGTACTCGAGTGCAGTACAGCTGCGGAGCAGGTGCTCCATAGCCTTCTTCGAGATGACAACGTCGAAGAGGTCGAGCTTCTTGAGTTGAGGGAGAAGAAGGGCGGGCGCGGCATTAATCTAGGGAAGATAGCAAGAGCTGAAGCTGGCGCGGCGCGGCATTGGCGTGAGGCGGAGCGCGGACGGCGGCAGAGAGCGACATCGTACAGCTTCAAAGCTGAGCTCCTCGATCTGATCTAGGGCGGGGGATAAGAACCACTCGTCAAACTTGGGTTGGACCTTGCAGTTGGTACTGAACATGCGGATGTCAAGGCGTCTAGCTGCGGCCATGCGTTTGCAATCCCCGTCACAGAGGCAGCTGTTGACGGTGAGGTTGAGGGGGACGCAGCGCCAGAGGGGGCGCCACCGCCGGGAGAGCAGGGCGGTCCACATGGCAGATTTTGTGGGGTGGAGGCCGATGATGACGAGCAGCATGTCGTCGGGGAGGCTGCTGATGAAGTCCAGGCTCGCCGGATGCGGTTTTGGCTCGAGCCGCCTCCGCTTGTTGGCTGCCTCGCCGTCCATCTCAACCGGCGGAGATGTTGGTGTACACGTGTGCTGGTGTGTGTTGTGTGCTGGGTGTGCGCGAGTGTGTCCTTCTATGAATGCCGCCACGTAGTGGTGAATTGTGCGCGAGTGCGTCCTTCATGCGCAAGAAGTTTTTCCTCAATGCGCCCTCAATTTACTAGCGTGCGGGGTGCTACCCCGAGTGGTTTCAACTTTGTTTACTTCACCGCGTGTCGGATGGGCCTCTAGTTTACTTATTTTCACCCACTGCCACATGGGCCAGCACACGAAGATACAGAACACGAGCTGACAAGGCAGCATATGGATTGGTTGGCCGGTCAACAAAACAATATACAGAGCTATACGCTCACACAATGAGCGTATAATCCGTTGGTATAGAGAGTTCGAGTGAGAGGGGAGGCCCGTGAGAGATAGCAGAGAGAGAGAGAGAAAAAGCTACTCCCTCCGTTCGATAATGTAGTTCCAACATTTTTTAAGTCAAACTTATGAAACTTTGACCAAGTTTATAAAGAAATTACTTATATCTACAATACCAAAGATAAATGATAGTATGAAGTAAGTACATGTTGTGATGAATCTAACGATCGTTCCAAATGTAAATGTTTTTCTCCACATATACCTGGTCAAACTTTTCTGAGGTTTGACTTTTCAAAACATCCATATGCTTATGGACGTGACAGAGTCCCTAACTAGAGAGAGAGAGAGAGAGTGAGTGAAAAAAGTGTGTGTGCGTGTGTGAAAGAGACATGGACAACACACGATAAAAGTAGAGAAAAAGCGTGCGAGTCTTATGCAAACATGTCACACATGCATCTTCGACAATGGAGGCAAGGTGAGGAGATAGTGTGTGGTTGTTTGGAACCGAGAGAGCAAGACCCCTAGCACATGGCCAAGAGGGGTCTGACAAACAAGGGAGAGAGGTCGAGAGAGACGTACGGAGAAAATGCAGACATGGGGAGGAGAGAGTGTATGTTTGTCATAGAGAGATCCCCTGGAGATCGTGATGGGACTACATGGGTGGGTGATCGAGTGACAAGGTGTGTGCGCGATAGAAGATGCCCCGAGAGATATCGAGATAGACGTATGGATGGAAGGAGACAATACGTGTGTTCTTGATGGCTAGTAAGAGATAATCATACTTAGGAGGGGGGAGTTATTGCGCCTATGATGGAGTGAGGGATTATGGTACTTAGGGGGTGCGTGTCACATGGAGAGAGAACAAGGGCGGAGAGTGTTGGATGGGTCTATATGTATAGCGCGAGCGAGACATGTGTATGTGTGAACCAGGGAGATATAAGGCCAGTTTGGCTTGCGTCCTGAGCATCTTTTGCCTAGCCTGGGGTTGTGGCTGGATTTCATGCACGCTTGTTTGGTTGCTACCCTGCGAAAAAGAAAGCCTGCCTGGCTTGGGTTCCCTTGCACTTTAATTAGCCTGGCTGAACTCCAGACACTTCAAGTAGCCTGGCCCAGGCGACCGATTTCGAATGCCTGGCCGTGCCTGGTCGTGTGGCCACGAGGCTAACAGCAACATGGATGGATATTAGCATTAAATAATTGATGCATGGATTGATTGATGGGACGTTGATGCTTTGCCTAGCCCAGGCATGAACCAAACGCTTCAGCACCACACAAGCCTGGCCAGGCAGAAATATTTTACATCTCACGTCCACACCAGGCAGGACCGACCATCAAGGCATGAGGGTCAGGTCACGAACCAAACTGACCAATAAAGTTTGAGAGAGATTGAGGATCCCCAATAATGCTGAGTGGTGGTTCAGATAGCTGAGAGGGGGAAAGAGATATTCCATCCACTCGATAATGCAGTGCATGTAAATTTTTTAGAAGTCAGACTTTGGAAACTTGGATCAGGTTTACGCAAATGTTGTTTATATCTACAATACCAAAGATACATCATACAAAACTACATCTCATGGTGAATCTAATGGTATATGTTTGCCATACTAGATGTAATTCTTTTTCTCCACGTACATGGTCAAACTTTGTGATGTTTGACTTTTCAATAAATCTATATGCTATGGACCGAGGAGAGTGCCTCAGTCGAGATAGATTAAGTGCGTGTGAAGGAGAATGAGTAAGTGCGCAAAAAGAGTATGTGTGTGAAAGAGAAAGTGACAACAAACGATAAATTAGAGAGAGTGTGTGTTTTTTCGTTTCTTATGAGAACATATCATGCATGCATCTCCGAGATGGAAAAGCGAGGCGAGGAGATACATGAAGATAGCTAGTGTGTTATTGTTTGCAATGGAGAGAGACACCCCTGTAGCACATGTGAAGCCCCGAGACCGATGCTCGAGAAGACTTCCATATGTTCCAGGTTTCGCCGTTTGTTTCATTTGTGCCTGCCCTTTTATTTTTGCATTGCATCATGTCATCATGCCATCATCTCATAAATCTTTTGCAACTCAATTAAATAAATTGCATGGATCTTCGGTCCATTTAAATCGAGGGAATTCACATGGTGAGTTATCTTTATAACATATCCTCTCAATATTATTAGGGAGCTATATAAAATATTCCATTAGTTTGGAATTAACCGCAACAAACTTGCATTATAAATTCCTCTCGTTTCTAAACTATTTTTTTGCATCCATGTTCTTTCCTCCAAGGCCCTTCTCCAAGTGCAAACCATTTCACTTCTTCCTTCTTTCAAATTTTCACCCATTTATTGCAAGTGGCGTTCTCCTCTTTCTTTAAAATGTTCAACTTGTCCCTATATATACTAGACCGTGCCAAGACCACCTCCTCCAATTTTCAGGTCTTTTGGAAGTGTTTTGGTTGGGCTACGGATTTATTCTGAGTTTGAGTTATTTTCAAACTTGCATAAAAATTGCAGCCTCTAAAATTTCCAAGGCATTTTATTCAAATACTAGATAAATCCAGGGGCACAAGGGTATGTTTATATCCCTCTTTTTCCTTTTCAAATTTGTTGGGCTTTTTCCTTCTCTGAGCTTGGGATTTCCTTATTTCTTTTTTTTGACAAAAGAGTATAGAGGAGCCAACCCAGCCGGCCTATAGGCCATCCGCAGCAAGGCCCATCTGCGCCTAGGCGCCTCCCTCTCCACTGGGCCGGCCTCCAAGACCCACTCTTTGCTAACCCTAGCCGCAGGACAGGCCTCTGCTCGATCCCATCGCCTCCGCTCTTTCCCTCACGACGCCTCGCAACAACCGCATCGCACCAGGGAGAGGCGATCCGCATCTCCCTCGCAGCCACTCCCTTCCCTCGATCCCATCTCTCCCTCACGATGCACCCCTCGCCCCGATTTCCTCGGCCTCATCTCCTCGGCCCACCACCAGGACCCGCAGCTCCGCCGCCCTGCGTGCGCGACCACACCAGCGCCTCCTCCCGCTCGCGCCTCCTCCTAACTCGTCCTTGTTCCCGCGCCGCTGCCGTTTTTCCCCGTACAGGAGGTCGTCCATGGAAGCCGCCGCCTCGAATTCTGGCTCCGGCCTCCGCCGGCCGCTCCCTCCCCGGCCTTGGCCTCGTCCCCGACTACCCAGGCCGGAGCTCCCACCGTTGCGCCTTGGAAAGGAGGTCCCTCACAGCTGCCCACAGCCGTCCTTGTCCACGTCCGTGGAACCAGGCCGCCGAGCTCCACCAAGCCCCGCTGTCGTGTCCGGTCGCTACCGGCGACCACGACCAGCGCCGGCCATCTTCCTACCGCTCCTACTACCCACCTCTGCTCTGCACGCACAGCCCCTGCGTCCGTGGCTTCGCCTCCGTCGAGCTCACCCCGCCGCCTCCATTCTACTCCGGCCAGATCCAGCTGGCCCCGTCCTCCTCCATCTGGGAACTCGCCATTCCCCTCGTCCCGTCGCCGGCGTTCATTCCCAAGGCCGCTACAACCTCACCAACGGTCGCGTCCTTGCCTTCCTGTACTACTGTTGCAGGATGCCAGGGCCACCACTATACCTGTACATCGTGCCGTGTTCATTGCATGCCAAGACCGCCCCGTGGATTTTGTACAACTGCAAACCCGAAGAACTCGGATGCATCAAGTCCCCGAGGAGACCCGTTTTTTTCGTCAAGCTCGACTACATCGTGACGCGTCAAGTACCACTACCGCCGATTTCTGAATCACTAAGAACGCCAAGTACCAAGAACGCGTGTACCACTACCGACGACTGAGACCCTGGATTCGACAAGTTCCTCACGGTGACCCTGAACATCTACGGGACATGCTCGACTTCGAACCGTGTACCACGTCGAACATGTACGGCTACACGATGAACCGCCAAGACCCTGAACGACTACCGCCGCCAAAGTCCGCGAGTACAACTACTTCCACAACGCGTCATGTACGACTACCGTCGCTTGGGTTTGACAAGATCCGAGTACCACTACGTCCCATCAAACCCGCCCGCCTCGAAATGCTCGCTTCGAAGGTATAACCCCGAGACGACCACCCGTGGATCGTATGCATGAGTTGTATGAGATGCATGTTGGTTGTTGTAATCCGCCTGTGAACATTAGTTGTTCCCTCGTTTGACACTGTCGTTGACTCATGGGACACCCGATATCCGGGAGCGCCCCACCATCTTTTGCACGCATCCACACACTTCTCCTTTGCATCAGTATCTCAATCGAGTTATCGGAACCAGAACATTGCCATGGCACCGTTTTCATTATCGTTGTCGTGGCTCCCCTTTTCTTTCCACCACGGTGACAAATGCTTCAAAATGCTCTTGTCTACTTTTAATAAAAATTGCATAAACTTGTTCATGTCATCCGCATCATGATAACAACAATTAAAATGTTTAAAATTGTTGTGTCATTAAATTGCTAATGCATATGGGGATTTACCGGAAGTGTTGTTCATTGTTTCCGGCCTCATTTAAACTTGCCTAGATAGATAGTTTTCTTATGCTTCACCTCTTGCCATACTAACCAACATTTAATTTTGTTGAGTACATAAACGGGAGAGAACTAAATAAGTCATGTGGTGTTCCGTCAATATGCAACTTGTTACATATTGAGCTCCATTTAACTTGTAGTTTTGTTTGTGCACTTTGCCATGCCATGCCTCATTAAACCGGACATGCATCATACTAGGTTGTGCATCATGCCATGCTTATGTGATGGTTGTTTACTTTGTTGTTTGCTTCTTTCCGGGTTGCTTCTCGCATTAGCTCCGGTTTCATTCCGGAGTTGTGAGGATTCGTTTGACTATGTCCGTTTGTCTTCTTCATGGACTCGTTCTTCTTCCTTGCGGGATCTCAGGCAAGATGACCATACCCTCGAAATCACTTCTATTTTTGCTTGCTAGTTGCTCTATCTATTGCTATGCTGCGATACCTACCACTTGCTATATCATGCCTCCCATATTGCCATGTCAAGCCTCTAACCCACCTTGTCCTAGCAAACCATTGTTTGGCTATGTTACCGCTTTGCTTAGCCCCTCTTATAGCGTTTCTAGTTGCAGGTGAAGATGGAGTTTGTTCCATGTTGGAACATGGATATTTGTTGGGATATCACAATATCTCTTATTTATATTAATGCATCTATACACTTGGTAAAGGGTGGAAGGCTCGGCCTTATGCTTGGTGTTTTGTTCCACTCTTGCCGCCCTAGTTTCCGTCATACCGGTGTTATGTTCCTTGATTTTCTGTTCCTTACGTGGTTGGGTTATAATAGAACCCCTTGATAGTTCGCTTTGAATAAAACTCCTCCAGCAAGGCCCAACCTTGGTTTTACCATTTGCCACCTAAGCCTTTTTCCTTTGGGTTCTGCAGACTAAAGGGTCATCTTTATTTTAAACCCCCGGGCCAGTGCTCCTCTGAGTGTTGGTCCAACCTGTCAGCCGCCGGTGGCCACCAGGGGCAACTCTGTGTTGGCCTACCGGAAGTTTGGACAATCCGGTGTGCCCTGAGAACGAGATATGTGCATCTCCTATCGGGATTTGCCGGCACATTCGGCTGGCTTTGCTGGTCTTGTTTTACCATTGTCGAAATGTCTTGTAACCGGGATTCCGAGACTGATCGGGCCTTCCCGCTAGAAGGAATATCCTTCGTTGACCGTGAGAGCTTGTGGTAGGTTAAGTTGGGACACCCCTGCAGGGTTTTGAACTTTCGAAAGCCGTCCCCGCGGTTATGGGCAGATGGGAATTTGTTAATGTCCGGTTGTAGAGAACTGACACTTAACTTAATTAAAAAGCATCAACCCGTGTGTAGCTGTGATGGTCTCTTTTCGGTGGAGTCTGGGAAGTGAACATGGTTCTTGTATTATGTTTGAACGTAAGTAGTTTCAGGATCACTTCTTGATCACTTCTAGTTCATGACCGTGCTTTGCTTCTCTTCTCGCTCTCATTTGTGTAAGTTAGCCACCATATATGCTAGTGCTTGCTGCAGCTCCACCTCACTACCTTTTTCTACCCAAAAGCTTAAATAGTCTTGATCGCGAGCGTGTGATATTGCTGAGTCCCCGTGACTCACAGTTTACTTCCAAAACCAGTTGCAGTTGCCGACAATGCCTGTGCAGATGACGCAACTGAGCTCAAGTGGGAGCTCGATGAAGATCATGTTCGTGGTGTTGTTTCGTTTTCCTTTCGATCAGTAGCAGAGCCCAGTTGGGGCGATCGGGATCTAGCATTAGGGGTGGTCTTCTTTTATTTTGGTTCCATAGTCGGACCTTGATTGTATTCTCGATGATGTATGTTAACTTGTATTTGTGTGAAGTTGCGATTGTAAGCCAACTCTTTATCCCATTCTTATTCAGTACATGGGATGTGTAAATATTACCCCTCTTGCGACATGCCTACTATGTGGTTATGCCTCTAAGTCATGCTCCGACACGTGGGAGATATAGCCGCATCGTGGGTGTTACAAGTTGGTAATTAGAGCCTTCCCCGACTTAGGAGCCCCCTGCTTGTTTGAATCGCTGGCGTTGCTGAGTCTAGAAAAATGTTTTGAGTCTTATAGGATTATATATATCGGAGAGTAGGATTCTTTTTACTCCTCAGTCCTTTCGTCGCTCTGGTGAGGCTTCCTGACGTAGAGTTTTGACTCTTCTCTCCTTAAATTTTCACTAAAAAAATTTAGGATCATGCGGGTATCTTGGAATCGTTCCGATGGTTTTGTGATGAGAACATTGTTCTTGGTGCCTCCTGACATTTAGGGGTTGTGGCAGTGTCCCGGGGAGTTGAGCTCCGAGGTGTTGTCGTCACAATTTTATCGTTGCAGTTCTGGAATACCTGATTTCGCTGACATCGAAAATCTCTTTTATGCAGTTGTTGGTGAGATAACCTCGACGCCACCCAGTACTGGGGCGGGAGTTCGGGATTATTTCCATAACTAGTATAACGAATGCTTTTCGAGGGTTCAGGTAAATGATTTCCGAAGGTTTCTTGGTTATGTGTTGAAGGATGGATACAGCTGGATGTAGGATTTGTTAGTTTTGGGTGAGATATTACGCTTCCCCTGTATCCCCAACACCTGATTGCATAACTAGAAAGTTTCGGGAGTTTTTAAGTGGGAATTCAAGTAGCTCCTAGGATATCTTTCCGACAGATGTATGATATGAAATTGGGGTTCGACGTCTAGTGGTCCGCCCATCCACGGTTGGTTTTACGTGGTCTCGTTGTGTCTTAAAGAGTCCTTGGCTATGCTGACTCTGGGACGCTTCATATGTCATGCGCACTACCTTCTACATGATGGTGATGTATGATCGAGCCCGTGTGGGCCCCACCACGAAAACTTCAGACGAAATCTCTATCATATGTTTGTTCCGGCTTATTTTGCAAGCCAATTCTTTGTTTTGTTTTCATTGTAGTATTCGAGTTGCTTCGAAGTCAAATGTTGATTCCATACCTTTCCTAAGCAGTGTTCTCATACTCCTATGTGAATACAAACCCTTCTTGATCTTCGAGTTTGGCATCTCAATTTCTTCTAAACCGGTGTGTCTCTCTTCAATTGGATCCAATCACTTCAACATTCGCAAGATCAATTATCAGTTCTTCTCAGCGGTGTTTGCTTCATCCATTCCAATTTGTCTTTGTCTTTCCGCCCTCCCACCCTTGTTTTCTTCAAGGACTCGGATTTCGTAATCAAGTGTCCATCTTATTCATGTGAAGTCTCTTCATTCTTTTCTTTCGATGTTCATATCCGGTGATTCTCATGAAGATTCTAACGGAGCTTCAAGTTCATCATTCTTCGTTTCTTTTATCTTCTCCGATAGATTCAAGTCAAGCTTAGTGATCATATCCTTTCCTCATTCCAATGCTTTCTCATGCCAGTGCACCTCTTAGTCATCCACTCTTGCTATTCTTTTGTTCCGCAGTGCTGAAGATATCTCAGAAAGCTCGTCTTGTCTTTCAAGATCAGTTCAACCTATTTCGAGGTTGTTATCTCATTCTAGCCATTTAATTCAACCGGTGCATTCTCTTCTTTAAATTGTTCTACGGTATTTCTTTTGAGTGGGTCCTAACCCACATGTCTTTTCCCAGGATCTTACCTGACTCCTCTATTTTCCCGGAGTTATTGTCAAATTCATTTCAAAGTCTGACGTAAGAATGAATTATCATCAGTCATATGTATTTCTCCAAGATCGGTCAAATTCTTTTCATCGTTGGCTCAATCTCTTCGCTTTTGATTCTCCCAGAGTGTCTAAACAATTCATGGTGGTGTTTCTTGTCATCATTCTTGGATTTTGAAGACCGAAGAAGAGTTTCTCTTAAATCTTGCTCCATTCTGTTCAAGATTCATGGTTCTAGCTTGATGCCCTCCTCTCATAATTGTTTTGATTGCGAGAATTCTTCTCACCTATCCGGAGCAATTCATGAGTCTTTTAAGTTTGGTTCTCCGAAGGCCATCATTTCGGGTTTATTCATTCTGAACTTTTAGCTCTCATCCTCCAAATCTTACCGGTGCTTCGTTCAAGTATCCCCTAATCATCTCAGGCTCTCTTCGTTCACTTGTATCTAAATCCTAGCAAGCATCTTCATTCATTTGCTAATTCTTCCCGGTGTTTCTTCATATTTTTTCTTTGTTCATTTTCAATTCTTACGGTGGTTTGCTCAAGATTCTATTCCATGGTTATCATATTAATTCATTCATTGTTTCAATCCTACCAGTGGTTCGTTGAAGACCTTCCCAAGTTTGACGCTATATCTATCTTAATCCTTTCTACGAGAATAAGTAGCATGCCAAATCCAATGTGGGTCATCAATTTAATTGGTGAAGGATACGCATAACGTAATTCTTACTATTGTTTCACCCAAATAATTAATTCCTTATTCCGGAGGCTCATCAAATTCTCGGTTTTATTTGTTTCTTCTTTTCTTTTTTGGAGTTCTAGGTTTTCCGCATTATCTCGTCGCGAAGCTCCATCTAAATCATCACAAGGATTCACCTTGTGCTTTCAACTTCTCTTTCTTTTCGTTGTCCTTTTATTACCGGAGTTCCTCATGGAGGCTCTACATGGTGGTTCGTCAAGGATTTTTTTTCATTCTTCAATTGTCCTCAAGATTTCTCTCGAAGTTAAGATCCGCCAAGCTATACTCTCAAATAAACATGGTGTTCAACACATGTCTTGTTTTGAGGAGTTCAATCATTCTTCATCTTGCATTCTGAAGTGCAATTATTTCTTATCTCATCTTTTGAGGTGGTGTTATGTCATTGTTGATAATTTCCCTTCGTGTTTCATGATTGAAAAGTTTTTCAAGAGTGACATATCTAAATCCATCATTTTCTCTTCGCTCAAGACATCTTTTCAACCAATCATTCTCTTTATTGGAGTTATCTTGGGTTATATTTCACCTAAAGCTTTCCCTAAGGATTGTTGCTATTTATGGTGCTTATAAATGATCCAACTTCTTCATTTATCCTCCCGGTGAAATAGTTTCCCGTCTCCTTGTTGACGTCAATCCAATCTATTGATTTCATTAGTGGCAGAATTTCGCCTCAATTTCGAGATGTTTTCCATAAGCCCACTACAAGCTTAGTCTTTTCGTTGTTGTTTTTTTCCAAAAACTCCGTTCGATCCTTCTCCTAAAGATGAATTTCAAGCTCATTTGGGGTAGAAGATATTGTTTTCTCCTCCGTTCATTCCATTCCATTCTCTCATTTCCTCTGGAGGCATTGTGATGTTGCTCTCTTCACTCATCATCTCGAAGTATGAGGATCTGTTCTTTTCATGCTTACCCATTCAACTGGAGTGTCGTGTCCTCCATTCAAGTTCTCTCATCTTATCAAGTTTTGTCTCCCTTCTCAGTCGGAGTGTTGTCCAAACTATATCATTCTTATTCCTACTCTATCTTGTTTAATCGGAGTGTTGTGTCTATCATTCCTCTTCTAACCGGACTCTCATCCAAGTGCTTTCATTTTGCCAAGCTCATATTCTTTACCTTCCATTTCCAACGGAGTGCTGTCGTAATTCATCCTTATCGTTCCTTGTACATCTCGTTCTACTAGAGTGCTTGCATGTACTTCTTGCCCATTCCATCCCTTTTCTCATGTCTTTCAACCTACAGGGTTCTCGTGATGTTTCTTGTTCCTCTTTTCTAACGGAGTGTTTTCAACTTCGTTCATCTATGTTGTATTCTTCTTTCCAATTGTTTAACCTCTCAAGGTTCATTGGTTTCACTCGTTTTTCAAAGAAGCGACTTTGTTTTACCTCTTCCTCTTCCGTTTTCTATCCGGTGCCATCCTAGATCTCGGGACGAGATCCTCTCGTAGTGGTGGAGTGTTGTGAAACCCCGACACCGATGCTCGAGAAGACTTCCATATGTTCCGGGTTTCGCCATGTGTTTCATTTGTGCCTGCCCTTTTATCTTTGCATTGCATCATGTCATCATGCCATCATCTCATAAATCTTTTGCAACTCAATTAAATAAATTGCATGGATCTTCGGTCCATTTAAATCGAGGGAATTCACATGGTGAGTTATCTTTATAACATATCCTCTCAATATTATTAGGGAGCTATATAAAATATTCCATTAGTTTGGAATTAACCGCAACAAACTTGCATTATAAATTCCTCTCGTTTCTAAACTATTTTTTTGCATCCATGTTCTTTCCTCCAAGGCCCTTCTCCAAGTGCAAACCATTTCACTTCTTCCTTCTTTCAAATTTTCACCCATTTATTGCAAGTGGCGTTCTCCTCTTTCTTTAAAATGTTCAACTTGTCCCTATATATACTAGACCGTGCCAAGACCACCTCCTCCAATTTTCAGGTCTTTTGGAAGTGTTTTGGTTGGGCTACGGATTTATTCTGAGTTTGAGTTATTTTCAAACTTGCATAAAAATTGCAGCCTCTAAAATTTCCAAGGCATTTTATTCAAATACTAGATAAATCCAGGGGCACAAGGGTATGTTTATATCCCTCTTTTTCCTTTTCAAATTTGTTGGGCTTTTTCCTTCTTTGAGCTTGGGATTTCCTTATTTCTTTTTTTTGACAAAAGAGTATAGAGGAGCCAACCCAGCCGGCCTATAGGCCATCCGCAGCAAGGCCCATCTACGCCTAGGCGCCTCCCTCTCCACTGGGCCGGCCTCCAAGACCCACTCTTTGCTAACCCTAGCCGCAGGACAGGCCTCTGCTCGATCCCATCGCCTCCTCTCTTTCCCTCACGCCGCCTCGCAACAATCGCATCGCACCAGGGAGAGGCGATCCCCATCTCCCTCGCAGCCACTCCCTTCCCTTGATCCCATCTCTCCCTCGCGCTGCACCCCTCGCCCCGATTCCCTCGGCCTCATCTCCTCGGCCCCACCACCAGGACCCGCAGCTCCGCCGCCCTACGTGCGCGACCACACCAGCGCCTCCTCCCGCTCGCGCCTCCTCCTGCCTCGTCCTTGCCTGTCACACCCTGCATTTTGTAACTCTTCATTTGCATTAATAAAGCATGAAAAATTTGGACCAACAAAAACTTTTGCATTATTTGGCTTTTATTTGGAGTTGGTTTTCTCTCTATGCTTTTCAAGTGCTCTTTAAAGTCAACACAACTCCACCTTCTATACTTCATCTCCTTGCCCCAAACTTCTGCCCAATGATCATGCCATGTGTATAGTACAATATAGTATTCTTCTTACAAAAATAATTTGGCCAAAAGGTATTTTCAAAAATTAGTTTTCCAAAAACCCCTGAATTGAGATTTGCACTACAAGTACTTAATTCAGGGCAGTAAAAATCTTTTAAAAAGTATATTTGAGACCTATTAGATATAGGACTCCCATAAGCCACAAAAATATAATTTTAAAAACTATTTTCCTATTTTATTTTAATAGGTTAAAATTATTTTAATGTTTCAAAAATATTTGAGAAAATTTAGGGAAACTCAGTGGACATATATTTTCCATATATAAGAGTTTTAACACATGGTCATGTTCAAAATATTGGACAAAACCTCCCAAAACCATTTCTGCCCATTTCAAGGATTTGAAATATTTCTACAGGAAATATTTTCATAAAAATCCAAGAAAAATCCAGCAAGTCACAAATGCATATTGTGATGATCTTGCAAATCCTCATGTCAATTAAAGTCATTTTGGTTCACCAAAATGCCCCAAAAACCTCTCTGGCCAGAACCAAATTTGAACAAGTTTGTACTACCAACTTTCTCTCATTGACCCCATCTTTTGTGAGCATGTGCAAATCCCCAAATGAGGCCTCTACACCAAGTGGTGCATCATGGAGAAGTGATTTTCTCAACCAGATCTACACAAGTCCATTTCTGCTGATTTCTAGGGTTTGCCAAAGTTACATTGGCAACTTCTCCCAAATGAGCTCAAATTTGGTGGCACACCCTATTTCTAAGTGTATTTCCATCCTGTTAAGTATCATGGCAAATGGAGTTCATTTGCTTGCCCAAACCTTTGTCAAACACCTTCTGACAATTTGCAAAAGCCACTGTTTTGACCCTTTCCACTATTCTTGGAGAGCTCAAATTTTTACCACAACCCCTTATAGTCATATTCTAACTCCAGTAAGCTTTCCTAGCCCAAACTCAATTGTTGGGGGGATGAAAACCTCTCTCTCCCTCTCTAGACAGCCCCTGTACCCATCTTCCTCACCTCCCTCCTCACCCCAGTGGCCATCCATGGCATCCAATGCCCCCTCCCCTTTATTTACTCCTCCCTAGACCTGCTAGACACCAAAGGACACGCTCACCATGCATAAAGAATGGCCATGCCGGCCATTTGGGCGCTCTGGAGCGCGCTACAGCGCGCTCCCGCACTGTAGCCGCCCCCTTCCAGCCGCATCCGGCCACCTCGGGCCTCCCCGCGCGCCTGCCGATGCGCCTCGGCGTCCGGGACACGGCAGCTGGTCGGCCCCCTCCTCCATCTCTCTCCTGCCCCTGCTCCCACGCGCACCGGCCGCCCGAGAGCTCCAGTGAGCGAGCTCACACGCGCGGCGCCTCTGGCCCCCCTGCTCCCTCCCTCTCTTCTTTCCCTCGCTCTGGACCGAGCCCACGAACGCCCCAGACACCATGCCCGCTTCCCCCGAGCCCTGCAGCGACGAGCGTGAGCTCGCTGGCGCACGGGTCTACGGGACCTCGCCGTTCGCCTATAAAAAGGCCTCCCCAAGCCCTTTTTTCCCCATCACTCGCTCTCTGCACCACCAAAGCCTCTCCCTGCATCTCCATTTCGTCTCCAGAGCCGCCCGAGCTCGAGATCGAGCTCGAGCTCCGCCGCCCGAGCTCGCGCTCACTGGAAACGGCCAGAGCCGTCGACGCCCGAAGCTCCTCCGCCGCGAGACCTCGTCGCCGGCAAACCAGGCACCCCCGCCGGCCAACTCCACCACCCACCGACGTGCGGCAGTCCCCTGAGGCCATCCCCGCGCTCGCCGGAGCTTGCCGTGGCCTGCATCGTCGCCGGTGAGCGCTGCGACCCCCCTTGTCCGCGGGTTAGTGATGATAGGCGGGCCCCGCCTGTCATCCTCTCTCACGTTCCCGCGCCCCTCTCTCTCTGACCTGCGGGCCCCGCCCGTCAGGTTTGAAAAAGGGTGGGCGGGCGCGCGCTGTGCGCTGGCTCGGCTGGGCCGGCCCGTTGGCTGGGCCTGCTGCCCGCAGCTGTTCTGGCCCGGCAGGAGCAGTGCCCTTTTTCTTTTTCTTTTTTGTCACCTTTTCCAAAAATTCCACAGGACAGAATATAAGTCCAAATGAATTAATTCCAATTTCTAAATTCCCAAAATATTGCAACCTATTTAATGGTGCAACTTTCATTCAAATCCAACAAACTTTTCTTCACTGTAAATATTTAAATGTGACTTTGAGCATTTAAATATGCCTTTGTAAATCCATTTCTCCCATTCTGATGCACCAAATCCAAAACTAGGAATTTTCCCCTTCTTAGATTTCCACCTAGTATTTTATAAAAATAAGTTGACATTTTTCTGAGCACTTTGGTTTTTCTGTTTTATTATTGCCTTATTTTTCTTGTATTATTTTGCGACGATAGATTGCGTTGCTGACGAAGGAGTTGGACCAGAAGATTTTGAAGGCCCAGAAGACCTTGTTGAGCCAGGCAAGCAGCCCTTTGACCATGTCTATGAAACCCTTTTTATGCATGTCATATAGCACTTTATTATTGTTGCATCGGAATCATGATGAGAGGGTAGCCACTTTGGTGGGTTGCCCTCATTTCCTCCTTGTTGATACTTGCATTGTGCATGACCCTACCTCCTTATGAGGGTTATGCCGGTGGGAGTAGATAGGATGCTAAGTAGTTGCTACGCAAAAAGGGACGGGAATATGCATAGTGATGAGGCAAAGTATTTTCAAAGGACTTTTCGAAAACCCCGTCGGGTGCCACTAATGCCTGAGGGAGATGATGAGTTGGGTAGCCACTTGATGACGAAGTGGTGTACCGAGGCAAGTGTGTGTGTTTTTTTCAAAAACGGATTGGTTTAAGTTGCGACCGTTATTCCAACCTTACATGCGCAACCACTCTACCCTTGTATGGGAAAGGGCATTATTGATTACCTAGGCCGATACTAGCTTGGAGCCCGCATTACTAGTGACGGGAGAGTTGTTGGTGCGCTCTCTCGGGACGGGGTCGTGCCAGGTAGGGCGGCCATGACTGTTTTCACAGGGCACCGGATACACCGTTGTGTCCCCTCTCGGATGTTACGATCTCGAGTGAGTCTCGTATGATGTACATCGTGAGGATACGGAACAACGAGTGGACTCCTTGTTAGTATCGTCTAGGGAAAGATAGTGATCAGGTGCTACCCCGGGTACTTGAGGTACCACGGGTCGTGGATGACACGGAAGTTCCCCGGATCTTGTGGGTAAAGTGTGCAACCTCTGCAGAGTGTAAAACTATTCGAATAGCCGTGTCCACGGTCAAGGACAGTTGGGTAACCGCTCTTGGGCTACGTCCACTTGTTTACAAACCAGTGTGTGTGGGAAGAATTACTTGGGTCAAGTCAGAGGACTTGACATGATCGAGTTGGGTTGGTGCCCACTCTTTTATGTTGATATCTGTAACCTGTCCTTATGGTTACTTGTATCCTCCTGATGCATGTCTTACGAGTTGTTGAACATGTCATTGCACTCAAAAACTAGCTTTCCGCAAAAATTTACCTATGTCATGCATTGTTGTGCCTTGAACCAAAACATGGGTTGCTTGCCAGTACATTCAAAGTACTCATTGGCTTGCCACTGGTTATTTAATTGGCCAGGCATGGAAGAACAGGAGTTCGAAGAAGAATTCTTTGAAGACAAACATGCGAACTAGGACGTTTCCCAGTCAGAATGCCTGTAGGGTTAAGGCAGATGGCATGGGTTCTACTTATCGACGAAGAATTCCGCTGCTGGTGTTTCATTTGATGTTCAGCCCTTAAGGCTTTATCTATGTAAGACTTGACCATAATGGTCATAATTTGTGTAAGACGATATGTACGGATGTAAGACTCTTGTTATTCAGCTTCTGTGTGTTCAGTGAGCATTGATCTCTGGGATCACTATACACGTGCATTCGGTGATCACGACTTATGAGTCAGGGTCCCCATAAAGCCGCCGCCTCGACTTCTGGCTCCGGCCTCCGCCAGCCGCTCCCTCCCCGGCCTTGGCCTCGTCCCTGACTACCCAGGCCGGAGCTCCCACCGATGCGCCTTGGACAGGAGGTCCCTCACGGCCGCCCGCCGCCGTCCTTGTCCGCGTCCGTGGAACCAGGACGCCGAGCTCCACCAAGCCCCACCGTCGTGTCCGGTCGCTGCTGGCGACCACGACCAGCGCCGGCCATCCTCCTGCCGCTCCTGCTACCCGCCTCTACTCTGCATGCACGACCCCTCTGTCTGTGGCTTTGTCTCCGTCGAGCTCGCCCCGCCGCCTCCGTTCTACTCCGGCTAGATCCAGCTGGCCCTGTCCTCCTCCATCTGGGAACTCGCCGTTCCCCTTGTCCCGTCGCCGGAGTTCACGCCCAAGGCCGCTACAACCTCACCAACGGCCACGTCCTTGCCTTCCTGTACTACTGTTGCAGGATGCCAGGGCCACCACTACACCTGTACATCGTGTCGTGTTCGTTGCATGCCAAGACCGTCCCGTGGATTTTGTACAACTGCAAACCCGAAGAACTCGGATGCATCAAGTCCCCGAGGAGACCCATTTTTTTGTCAAGCTCGACTAAATCGTGATGCGTCAAGTACCTCTATGGCCGATTTCGGAATCGCTAAGAACGCCAAGTACCAAGAATTCGTGTACCAGTACTGACGACTAAGACCCTGGATTCGACAAGTTCCTCACGGTGACCCTGAACATCTACGGGACATGCTCGACTTCGAACCGTGTACCACGTCGAACACGTACGGCTACACGACGAACCGCCAAGACCCTGAACGACTACCGCCACCGAAGTCCGCGAGTACAACTACTTCCACAATGCGTTGTGTACGACTATCGTCGCTTGGGTTTGACAAGACTCCGAGTACCACTACATCCCGAACCCGTGTGCCTCGAAACGCTCGCTTCGAAGGTATAACCCCAAGACGACCACCTGTGGATCGTATGCATGAGTTGTATGAGATGCATGTTGGTTGTTGTAATCCGCCCGTGAACGTTAGTTGTTCCTCGTTTGACACCGTCGTTGACTCATGGGACACCCAGTATCCGGGAGAACCCCACCATCTTTTGCACGCATCCGCACACTTCTCCTTTGCATCAGTATCTCAATTGAGTTACCGGAACCAGAACGTTGCCGTGGCACCATTTTTGTTATCGTTGTCGTGGCACCCCTTTTCTTTCCACCATGGTGACAAATGCTTCATAATGCTATTGTCTACTTTTAATAAAAATTGCATAAACTTGTTCATGTCATCCGCATCATGATAACAACAATTAAAATGTTTAAAATTGTTGTGTCATTAAATTGCTAATGCATATGGGGATTTACCGGAAGTGTTGTTCGTTGTTTCCGGCCTTATTTAAACTTGCCTAGATAGATAGTTTTTTTATGCTTCACCTCTTGCCATAATAACCAACATTCAATTTTGTTGAGTACATAAACGGGAGAGAACTAAATAAGTCATGTGGTGTTCCGTCAATATGCAACTTGTTACATATTGAGCTCCACTTAACTTGTAGTTTTGTTTGTGCACTTTGCCATGCCATGCCTCATTAAACCGGACATGCATCATACTTGGTTGTGCATCATGCCATGCTTATGTGATGGTTGTTTACTTTGTTGTTTGCTTCTTTCCGGGTTGCTTCTTGCGTTAGCTTCGGTTTCGTTCTGGAGTTGTGAGGATTCGTTTGACTACGTCCGTTTGTCTTCTTCATGGACTCGTTCTTCTTCCTTGCGGGATCTCAGGCAAGACGACCATACCCTCGAAATCACTTCTATATTTGCTTGCTAGTTGCTCGCTCTATTGCTATGCTGCGATACCTACCACTTTCTATATCATGCCTCCCATATTGCCATGTCAAGCCTCTAAACCACCTTGTCCTAGCAAACCATTATTTGGTTATGTTACCGCTTTGCTCAGCCCCTCTTATAGCGTTGCTAGTTGCAGGTGAAGATGGAGTTTGTTCCATGTTGGAACATGGATATTTGTTGGGATATCACAATATCTCTTATTTATATTAATGCATCTATACACTTGGTAAAGGGTGGAAGGCCCGGCCTTATGCCTGGTGTCTTGTTCCACTCTTGCCGCCCTAGTTTCCATTATACCGGTGTTATGTTCCTTGATTTTGCATTCCTTACGCGGTTGGGTTATAATGGGAAACCCTTGACAGTTCACTTTGAATAAAACTCCTCCAGCAAGGCCCAACCTTGGTTTTACCATTTGCCACCTAAGCCTTTTTCCCTTGGGTTCTGCACACTCAATGGTCATCTTTATTTTAAACCCCCGGGCCAGTGCTCCTCTGAGTGTTGGTCCAACCTGTCAGCCGCCGGTGGCTACCAGGGGCAACTCAGGGTTGGCCTACCGGAAGTTTGGACAATTCGGTGTGCCCTGAGAACGAGATATGTGCAGCTCCTATCGGGATTTGTCGGCACATTCGGGTGGCTTTGCTAGTCTTGTTTTACCATTGTCATAATGTCTTGTAACCGGGATTCCGAGACTGATCGGGACTTCCCGCTAGAAGGAATATCCTTCGTTGACCATGAGAGCTTGTGATGGGCTAAGTTGGGACACCCCTGCAGGGTTTTGAACTTTCGAAAGCCGTGCCCGCGGTTATGGGCATATGGGAATTTGTTAATGTCCGGTTGTAGAGAACTTGACACTTAACTTAATTAAAATGCATCAACCGCGTGTGTAGCCGTGATGGTCTCTTTTCGGCGGAGTCGGGAAGTGAACACGGTTCTTGTGTTATGTTTGAACATAAGTAGTTTCAGGATCACTTCTTGATCACTTCTAGTTCACGACCATGCTTTCCTTCTCTTCTCGCTCTCATTTGGGTAAGTTAGCCACCATATATGCTAGTGCTTGCTGCAGCTCCACCTCACTACCTTTTCCGACCCAAAAGCTTAAATAGTCTTGATCGCGAGGTTGTGAGATTGCTGAGTCCCCGTGACTCATAGTTTACTTCCAAAACCAGTTGCAGGTGCCGACGATGCCTGTGCAGATGATGCAACTGAGCTCAAGTGGGAGCTCGATGAAGATCGTGTTCGTGGTGTTGTTTCGTTTTCCTTTCGATCAGTAGTGGAGCCCTGTTGGGGCGATCGGGATCTAGCATTAGGTTTGGTCTTCTTTTATTTTTGTTCCGTAGTCAGACCTTGATTGTATTCTTGATGATGTATGTTAACTTGTATTTGTGTGAAGTGGCGATTGTAAGCCAACTCTTTATCCCATTCTTATTCAGTACATGGAATGTGTAAAGATCACCCCTGTTGCAACATGCCTACTATGCGGTTATGCCTCTAAGTCGTGCTCCGATAGATGGGAGAAATAGCCGCATCGTGGGTGTTACAGCACATGTCCAATAGATGTCTCGCCAACAAGGAACAAAGGTCGAGAGGGACACTTGGATGGCATGGACGCATGGGGAGGGAGAGAGGGTGTGTTTGTGATAGAGAGATCCCGTCAAGATCATGAGGGGACTATATGGGTGGGAGATCGAGGGAGTGCGTGCGCGATAGAAAGATGCCCCGAGAGAAATCGAGATAGACCATGCACATGTTTGTGATGGAGACTTAGATTAGCTAGTAATATACATATAGGGGGGACTGCGTGTGCCTACAATTGAGTGAGAGACCATCATACTTGGATAGCTAGGCATGATATTGTGTGTGTGCGCGTGTGAGATGGAAAGAGAACGAGGGGGGGAGATAGAGTTTTAGATGGGCCTATCGAGTGAGAGTGAGATATGCATGTGTATGTGTGACCCAGGTGGATGGAGAGTTTGAGAGAGGGGGGAAGAGCTTCGAGACGACATAGTGGTGCGTGAGAGAGTTACGGGCAAAGAGCCAAGGAATTCATGTCCGTACGATGAGTGCACCCAAGATGGTGTATCATACATAGTGTGCGAGAGAGACCTATAGATGGTGTATATATGAATGCGAACTAGAAAGACCCCCCCCCCCTCCACACACACACACAAAGAAAGAGAGAGATGGAGAGAAAGGGAGAGGGACCAACAAGGTCTTTGTGTCAGATGCGTGCGACAGAATTGAAGATTGTCGGCGAGAGAAGAGAGAGAAGAGGAGAGAGAGAGAGAACAGGAGTCCGGGAGAGGGGGAGGTCGCGTTTTATGCATCAAAGACTGATATAAACCATGTTTCGATATAAACTTGCATTCAAATATTTAAATTGGAGAACATGTTGTCTGCAATCCACACATGAACGGATATATGCGTATATCAAACAAGTTCATTAATTTGACTTTCAAACATGTTCATGGAGTACTATAATACTGTACAACATGCTACTCGATTGAGGTGTTCAATTTTGGATTTAGTTCACTATTTTGACCTACTGAACGAGCTATTTCATTGAATCGAGATATTTCATTTTGGGTTTGATTCGCGTTTTTGAGTGGGTCAACTATTTGTCATATAGTAAATTGCTAGCAACGAGCATGTAAAAACACATTACTCCCGAGCATCATCTCTCCATCTAAAAAAGAAGTGGCAAGCTAATATTTCAAAATTTGATCCGAATCGACTTGGTAAGGTAGACGTGGATGCTCGTTCTCCCGAAATTTGAACGAACCGTTAAACATCCTCTCTGCTCGGTGGAATTCGCCCGAGCAAATAAATGGGAGACGCGAAATTACTGTCCTATGTGGGACACGCATCAATTAGCCCATTGTACATCGAGGGTAGGTTCGTAACTTCATCCAAGCGCGCCTTCTCCTCGGCCGAAATGACATGTGCCGAATAATTCATAAACCATGGTCGTCAAAACACGCTCTCCTCACTCGAAATAGCTCACGTCCACTATTTCAAAACACGCTCTCCTCACCCGAAATCGCTCGCGCCCACTATAGTTCAAAACACGCCCTCCTCGCCTGAAATCGCTCCCGCCCACTATTTGGGGAGAAGCAAAGATACTCTACTATCCACGACCCTCATTACACAGACCCAAGCTGAGAAGCCTATAGGCAAGGGTAGAACTTTAACTCCCCCTCACATTTCAGACAAATGCGTCCGTAAGACATGGTTCCACTCCCCTCCCAATCCCCCCCCCCCCCCCCCCCCCCCCCCCCATACCGCGTGGGCGCCAAATCACCTTCTCCCTGGGAAGCTCCCTTCTCCCGAGCCGCGAAACCTCAGCCCCACCTCCATGGTGCCCCCACCGCACCAATTTCATAGCCGCCCTCCTCCCTAATGTCGGAGACGCTGTCCATTTGCCGTCGTGCACTGGGCTGTGTGCCTCTTACTCCGTGCTGCTAGTGCTTCCTCGACGACAGCCGCGTGAACCGTACCGGAGATGATTCACCCCCACCGTTGTTCACAATGCCGGAGTGGCTCCAACTTCGGATCTATCCAAAGTCCTGGCGCTGCTTCCGTGTAGCCGTCGACCGTCGCGACACCGCTCTTTCCCTGCCGCTGGTCGCCACCGCAACCGCGCCGGCCTCACCGACTCGGCAGCTGGACCTGCCTACTTCACCATGCCGCCAGATAGGTCGCACCCTCATCTCAAATCACTTTATTTAGGAGTCAGTTGTCTGAATTTTTATTCTGGTCCAATCAATTCCCAATGGGAAGCAGCACCCCTCGAGGCGGCAGAGCTCCTAGGCTGCCGGTTGGCTGGTGTCTAACGTAAGGGTGCGGGGCTGCAAGTTCACCGCGGAAGCAGCTCTTAGATGGCTATCTTTTAGAGTTGCATGGGTTGAAGGTACTGCCACCGCCAGATCTGGATGACGGGGAGTCTTTGTGGATTGGCCCGGGGGCGCCGCAACCACGGCAGTGCGGTCGGGCGGGGAGCGGGGTTTTGGCCGAGGCCACGGACGGCGGAGGCAGGCTGCTCTGCCGTTGGTCGCTGGCTCTTCGGGGAAGATTCAGAACAGTGTCAGCCGGGAGGCACAAGACGGCAAGCCGGGAGGCACAAGACGGCCAGCCATCCGGCGTAGATCGTACAATACCAAATAAAATAAAATTGTGTGACCCCAATTTAGTCTTCAGTCAACAGACGTGTGACCACTCTCGTACCTTGTTGTTGATCTCTTAGTGTATTTCTTCATATCAAAGAGATATGTCGTTCTTAACATTATGCGTTATCTGCATCTTCAGACACACCGTCTTCCAACTCACTGCAGCTGCTCCAACAAGGGAAGCATACACCAGAAGGGAGCTATAGTCCCAACTCAACAGTTCCCTGCATCGAATGCGCGTGCCCGACATGGACAGCCACAACAACTGCAGGGTCATCGACAAGTCAGCACATGTTGCTCACTCCTATGGATGGCAGCCAGATAGGTTGTACCCTCATCTTACTTGTGTGCAACATTTATGGCTTTTTTATTCATCTAAGCATGGAAAATAGATCATCACATTTCACTGTATATTCATGCTGATCTCTTACGGGTCTTGTTCAGGAGTTAACGTTGTTCCATAGTTCAGCTAAGATACTTGTTCTTTAGGTAACGTTGTTCCATAGTTATCATCCATCAGCCAATGCTATCCCACAGGCTGGTGATTATAGTATTATACCACTTCTAGTATTACCTATGTTGTTCTTTAATACTTTTCTGTGCCATCTAGTTAATCTTGAGTACAAATGGTACATATTCGGTAGCTTTCATCTGTGTTCTCCCTTTAGTTTATGAGACCTATTGCTGCTAATTAACCCCAGTCCTACTATTTATGTCATCTCCTACAGGCACTCATTACATAAATCTAACTACTAGTTGTCTTCCATGCATGTCAGATATAATTGCACACACTGATATATCCACAAGAACCTCACGGAGCAATGTAAAGGCCAATAAACTTGATGTCAATGATACCCAATATGATGGAACATGTAAAGGTAGTTCTTCAGAAGACTTGCAGAAAGATGATGAATCCTCTTCACCCCACAAGGTCCTTGCTCTAACTTGGCCTGTGATATGGGTACAACATGCATATAATGTCCTGGAGTGTATCTACTATGTTACAATGCCATGTGCTTAGCATGTTGATCATGCATGTAAATATGTCATGCCTTCCTATTTTTCAGTACCTATTCCATTCATGATAACATGTTTCCAAATTCAAGTACTGTCATTCTACTCTATCGCAATGCCATCTCCTTAATTTGGACATCATGCTTCTGAATATCTTATGCATTGTTATTCATCAGTATGTACTTCATCTGTCTACCATACCATGTTTTTTTACATTGAAGTGTTGTTCTAGTGCTCTGTTGCAATGCCATCTTATATTCCCAATCATACACGTGTATTTTGCCTTAGGTATTTCTGCACGTATTCCGCTAGCATATAGTTTTACATTCAACTACTGTTTTTTTATGTGTTGTCTTGTCGTATCACTAGCTCTTACACCATACTCCCTCCATCCAGATTACATGTTGCCGAAATGGATAAAAAAGGATGTATCTAGAACTGAAATATGCCAAGACCCATCCATTTTTTTCCGGATGGAGGGAATACATGTCAATATGTCATGCCTTTCTATTCTTCAGTGCCTATTCCATCTCTCTGTTGTCGCATGTTTTATAATTAAAGCACCATTCTTCTATACAAGGCATGCAAGGGGAAGACGACTATGTTAGAATCTGAAGGGTTACAAACAAGGCCTTTGCAAAAGATCCAGACGCCAGGAGATAATAAACCAACTCCAGTTTTTATAGATACTGCTCCAGCACAGAGAAACCCAACTCCTACTGATAATAAGAAGATTCCAGTGGACAAAGAACTAGTCCGCTCCAGTCCAGCAAAAATATGTCAACTCAATTCTAAGAAGCGTGTGCGTATCCTTGCATCATGAATTTTATAGCATGCTGATCATATTTTCTTCATGTTTCTTACCCATCTCTCTTTTAGAAAATAAGCTTAACAGATAGAAGAATTTCTGCAATGGTATCGTTTATGAGGGAAGATTCTTGCAGGAATTCTCCGTGCTCCAATGTAGATGTAAGTACCTGTTGTATATCACTATATTTTTACAACAGCATGTATTTTGTTAATTGGCGTGAATCCAACCTTTATCTGATCTAAATTTAGTTGTAGCAAAATGTATGATTAAAGGCCACATTGTTGCTTTTTGCAAGGAAAACTGCCTGGTAGTTTTGCATCTTGAGCTGTATGAGTGTACTATCTCATATCAGTGGGTTACTTTGGTTCTGTAGTGGGTTTTTCTGTGTTTTTTTACTGTGTTGTCCTGTCGTATCCCTAGCTCTTACATCATACTCCCTCCGTCCGGATTAAATGTCGCAGAAATGGATAAAACTGGATGTATCTAGAACTGAAATATGCCTAGACCCATCCATTTATTTGCAGATGGAGGGAATACATGTCAATATGTCATGCCTTTCTATTCTTCAGTACCTATTCCATCTCTGCTATAGCATGTTTTATAACTGAATCACCATTCTTCTATATAAGGCATGCAAGGGGAAGACGGCTATATTAGAATCTGAAGGGTTACAAACCAGGTCTTTGCAAAATATCCAAACTCCAGGACATAATAAACCAACTCCATTTTTCATAGATACTCCTCCAGCACAGAGAAACCCAACTCCCACTGATAATAAGCAGATTCCAGTGGCCAAAGAACTAGTCCGCTCCAGTCCAGCAAAAGAATGTCAACTCCATTCTAAGAAGCGTGTGCGCATCCTCGCATCATGAAATTTTATAGCATTCTGATCATATTTTCTACATGTTTCTTACCCATCTCTCTTTTAGAAAATAAGGTTAAACGATACAAGACCTCCTCCATTGGGATCGTATTCGAGGAAAATATCTTGCGGGAATTCTCTGTGCTCTAATGCTGATGTAAGTACCTGTTGTATATCACTATATTTTTACATCAGCATGTATTTTGTTAATCGGCGTGAATCTAACCTTTATCTGATCTAAAATTAGTTGTAGCAAAATGTTGAAGGCGCCAATGCTGATTTTTGTAAGGAAAAATGCCTGGTAGTTTTGCATATTGAGCTGCATGAATGTACTATCTCATATCACGCACATTACTGAATTGTAGTGCTTCTCTGGTTGCCCATTCATTCATTGTGTCAATGTTGCTTTCGTATTACCTTACCTGGCTGATGATAGCTGTGCCAGATTGTGTTAATTTAGTGTAGGCTAGTTGCCCAAACGTTCGTTGTGTCAATGTTGCTTTCCTATTATCTGACTTGGCCAATGATAGCAATGCTAGTGTGTTAATTTTGTGCACGCTGCTGAAGATAAGAAGACAAACTCTGAAAACAGCAAGGCAACCCCATTGTTTCTTTCCAGTAAATCTAGGCCAGATAATATGGCAATAACTCATGATTAATCTGTTTGGTTCCCGTCCTAATTTATGTTATGATGCAGTGGTTGAGATAGTCTCCACTATCAACAATACAAGCCTGCCAAAATCGCCATCTGAATCTGTTCAGTATCCTCTATCTCAAATGCAATGGAATAAATGTATGTTTGTGAACCAATTAATGGCTGAAGCAATGATGGAAATGGTGGATGAATCAGAGGTGCAGAGTCGTGCGACACAACAACTGATCAATGTTTTCAGAGACACTGTAGCAAAGCAGCAAGAACTTGCCCACATGCTTATGGGAGTCATCTGTGCTGAGGTTGCAGATTGTGACGTTGTAGATGGTTAGGTTCTGCTCATTTATTTGCACTAGCATCAATATTTGATTGCCCAGTGGATGTAATTTCTTGTAATATATGCTGGATGTGCAACGTTATTCCCTGTATGTTGTACCTTTGCTTGATCGGTTTTGGTCCTGTGCATAATTTCTCGTCGTAATGGGCTCAAATTATATAATTTGGCCTAAATACATGAATGAACTTTAGTGGGCCCATTAAGTTAATGGGCCGTTACTAGGACGAAAGTTAATGGTTGGCCCTCTTACCTCTCGGGTCATTAACAGGCCGTTACTAAGTTTGGGCTACATATGGCCCAACTATACTGTAGGCCTTTAGTAGGCCGAAAGAGACAGCGGGCTTTGTACCGGACCATGAAGAGCATGGGCCGTTAAGAGGCCGAAAGTCATGTCGTATTGTAAATGGCCCAACTGTGTTGTGGACATTTAGCAGGCCGAAAGAGAAACCGGGCTAGTATTGGACCATGAAGGGCATGGGCCGTTAAAAGGCCAAAACTAAGGTCCGACTACAAATGGCCCAACTCATTTATGGTCCGTTAACAGGCTGAAAGGCACACAGGGTCGGGAAATGGCCCAACACTTAAATGGGTCGCTAAAAGGCCAAAACTCGGGTCCGACTACAAATGGCCAACTGATTTATGGGCCGTCAACAGGCTGAAAGTGACATTGGGCCAGAAATTGGCCCAACACTTAAATGGGCTGCTAAAAGGCAGAAACTCAGGTCCAACTACAAATGGCCCATAAGATTTATGGGCCGTCAACAGGCTGAAAGACAAACCGGGCCGGAAATTAGCCCAACATTTAAATGGGTCGCTAAAAGGCCGAAAGATGTACATCCTGAAAATTGGCCCATCCATCAAATGGGCCGTTAACAGGCCGAAATCTCATCGAGCCGATATTGGGCCCAAATATATAGCGGGCTGTTAACGGGCTTGAACTGACGATGGGCTGTAATGGTTTCAAATCTTTAATGGGACATTGACGGGTCGAATTGGCACATCTTGTATGGGTCGTGGGCATAAATGGACCTGACACAAGTAGGCCTTATATGGGCCGGCCTGCTAATTTTTACTGGGCCGGCCTTTTTCACCGGAATGGGCCACTGTTGGGCCGTGCCACGTGTCGACCTATCATAGGTGCCTCCTCTCCAATGAGTGGATGACATCTATCCCAACGGTGAGGCAACACATGTTTCCTTCGGCCAATCGGAATTTTACACGTGGAAATTTCCCATTGGTCAAGGCTATTAATGGGTTATTGGATCCAAAATCCGACCTGATAGCTTAACGACATTCCGTTACGGTGGATGCCACGTGTCGGTCACCCTTGATGAAAGCACTTCTGTGAGACGCAATTTATCGTCATGGAAGTGGACACTTCCGTGATGATAATTTTGGTAATGTCATGGAACACTTCTACGACAGCACAGGTTTGACTATCTTGATTCTGTAATAAAATTGTCATGGATGTACAAGCATGACAAAAAACACGACCTACTGTGACAAACACATATCATCACGGAAGTGTATTTTTTGTAGTGTAGCTTTCCCCCATCTTTTCCCCAATTCCATCCAAAAAATCTTCCGAATTTTGCTTTGAATTTGCCTCTTCCACGCAGAGTTCCTCGAGTTCGTCCACGGATCCAGAGCCCGGACATCCGGCCCGACCCCCAGACATGCGGCCCTCAAGCCTGGACATCCGACCCCTGACAGCAACATCTCCATCCACCACCCCGTTTCCCGCCTAACTTTCGCCAAATTTTGCTCCGGTGCCCACATTCACTTCCGCGTACCACCATCACTTCCGCATAGCACCACCGTTTCTCGCAAACACCACCATTGCTCAACCACCACCTCATCTTGGTATTGTGATATCCCATCATTATACATTCTTGCCATTACATTGATAACCACCATAGCCCAATTTTTTGTATTTTATCCATCGGGAGTAGCCTTTGAGTATTGCCGGCAACGTCACTTGAGCACATTAGTGGTCATACTTCACATTGCATACTTACCATTTCATTTTGGTAGATATCTTGGTATCATATTTTGTGTCACAAAGTTGTCATTGCATACACAATTGCTATCTTGGTTCATGAAGCATTGCATGAGAAAAGAGCTCAAAAGAGAAAGAGCCAAACAAGCTTTTAAGCAAAATAGAAAGATAAGCAAAGAGCTTTTAAGCAAGAACCATAGAATCATACTACATTAAGATTGTCACACTCGATCATTTTGGGTCATATCATCGGAATACTACACATATAGCATACTTGGGATAGAAGTCGTTGCATTTTTCTTAGTAGGTTGTGCACAAGTCTTCGTATCTGCCTATTGTGCAATTGTGCTAGCGTCTCTCTAATGTGGTGCAACAAGAGCATTTTCGTGGATTCCACATTTTGGCTCATTCCTTGGTTGCACGACCCCACTTATCTATTTGTGTGTGTGTGTTTCCATGTACCACATTTTGCTATTGGTCTATTTGTTGCATTTACAATATTACGGATCTTTTCCAACATTATTGAAGATCACTAACAATTGCATCAAATTTTGTGCCACCATCCTAACCGAGCTCCACTATAAGCTTTTACTTGTGTAGGTGTGAGAAACCGACAAGAATTGGTACCAATTGTGCTATTTCCTTGTTCCACATTTGAGTGATCATTGATCCATTTTCAACATCGGTCAAGGTACATTTGGTATAAGTTCTTCTCTTTCTCCCACTCACATATTTGTTTCGAATGATGGAGAGGCCAAGTACTTCTACCAACCCACTCTTCATCGATCAAGATGATGACATGTCCTCCTATGTCACAAAGATCCACCTCTTTGGTGCACAACGAGCTTTGCATCAAGAGCAACAAGCAATGAACGAACGCATCGACAACCTCGCCACCGACTTGCGACTCTTTGAGCAACGTCCAAGAGACTACTTCGACCACAAGCTCGACGACCACAAACAAGAGAATGACACAAGAATGGACGAGATTCGTGCTTTGTTGCTCAACTGCTCTTCCTCCACTTCGTCCTACTCAAGACGGAGCCGCTCGATTCGACACTCCGACGACACCATCTCCGGCTCAAGTACACGGACATCGAATACTCTTCGACGTGCCGCGTGCCAAGACCGTCAAGCCAACCGCAATCCTCTACATGACAACGAGTACAAGAATGGCAACGCTAACAAGAAGAGGAAGAGCGAGCGCGACTACACCAAGTTCTTCGTCTACTTCATCGATCTTGGGTTAGGTTCCTGGTCGGTAGCGTGGGCTACCAGGGTGGATGTCGTTTGAGTTTCTGTTTGTGATTCAGCCGTAGTCGGATGTTATTCTCATGTATGATGTTTGATGTACTCATGTGGCATTTGAATGCCTTTTGTATGTATCCCCAACTATTATGTAATGGTATGATGTAATGATATCCACCTTGCAAAAGTGTCTCCAATATGTGCTTCTATCCTTGGTGGGACCTTCGAGTTCCTTTAGGATAGAGTCGCATATTGGGCGTGACAAGTTGGTATCAGAGCCTCGACCGACCATAGGAGCCCCTTGATTGATCGTAGTTGGCCGTTGTTGAGTCTAGAAGAAAAACTTTTTCAGAGTCTAGTTATATCGGAGAGTAGGAATTGTTTTTACTCCTCAGCCCCTTCGTCGCTCTGGTGAGAAATCTTGACGTAGGTGTTTTGACTTACTCCTCTTCTCCTTCAATTTTTGTTAGGATCATGCAGTTAGTTTTTGTTCGTTGTGATGTCAGCTCTTTTCAATCGGCGCACTTCTACTTGTGTCATTCGACCCTTGTCCTCTTTTATGAGATCAATCCTCAGTTCTTTATCAACAACATTGTCCCCCGTATGAAGTTGTCTTTCTTTTTCCCACCCACCCACCCTTTTTCTTCTCAGAGCCGGAGTCCGTAATCGAGTATCCATCCTACTCGCACGAAGCCTCTGCATTATTTCCTCAATTATTTCAACCGGTATTTTTCTCTTCAAGTTATTCGTCGGTTCCCTGTTCCAAGTTTCCTTTGTTTGTCCCGCCCTCCCAACCCTTTTTATTTCTGGAGTCTGAGCCTCTATTCAAGCATCAGTTTCATTCGTGCGGAGCCTCTTCAGTCTTTCCTCAATTGTCTCAACCGGTGAATTATTGTCTAGTTAATCATTCTTCATCTCTTTTCCTTTCAGGTGGATTCAATTCCAATTTTCGGTGTTGATCATATTCTTTTTCTTGACTCAAGTGTTTCCCCTTGCTTGTTTGCCTCTCGCCATTTTATTGTTCCGGAGCTCAGAAGAAATCTCAGAAAACTTTTGTTTGCATTCAATTATTTCAAAGTTGTCACCTCATTCAAGTCTGTCAGTTGTTCCGGTGCGTCATCTCTTCTTCAATTCATCTCAAAGGTGTTTCTTTTGAGTGGGCCCTAACCCGTAGGTCTTTTCCCACGATCTTACCTAACTCTTCCAATTTTCCGGAGTTATTCTCAAATTATTTTCGAAGTGTGACGTAAGAATGAATTTCATCAGTCAGATGCCTTTCCAAGATTGATTTCAAATTATTTTCATTATTGGTTCAACGTCTTTGCTTTTCGTTCTCCCGGAGTGTCTCAAAAATTTTGGAGGTGTTCCTCATCGTCATTCTCAACATTTGAAGACCGAAGAAGAGTTTTCACCTAAATCTCGTCCGTTCTCTCAAAGATTCGTGGTGCTAGCTTGTTGCTATCCTCTTATTGTTTCCAATCATGTGATTATTTTCTTACCCATCCGAAGTAGGTCAGAAGTTGCTTCCGTTTCGATCATCCGGAGGCCATCATTTAAGAAGATTCCTTCATTCCAAGTTTTCAGCTTCGTTCTCCAATTATTCTAAACTGATGCCACTTCGTTCGTCTCCATATTCGTACCAGAGCATTTTTCAAGAATTATTTAGTAACCTTGTGATCTCTTCGTTACTTTGCATCTAAATTCACTCAAGTATCTTCATTCGTTTTCTAATCCCCCTGGTGATTCGTTCTCTTTATTCATTCTTACGATGGTTCGTTCAAGATCCTTTTTCCTTTGTTATCGAATCAATGCATTCGTTCTTTCCAATCCTACCGGTGGTTAGTTGAAAACCTTCCCAAGTTTCGCGCTATATCTCCCTTTATTCTCCTTCAACGAGAATAAGTAGTATGCAAATCCATTGCTTCTCTTCAATTTAATTCATGAAGGATAAGCATAACATAATTCTTATTCTCCTTTCATCAAGTTTATTAATTCCTTACTTCGGAGATCGTTCATGATGAGTAATATCTTGGTTCTAAGTTATTCATCTTTTCTCTTCTGGAGTTCCAAGTTTTTTTCTCGCTTGTCTCGTTGCAAAGCTCCATCTAAATCATCGCAAGGCTATAATCTTACTCTTTTCATCCTTCAATTCTATCTCATCATCCATTCGTTACCGGAGTTCTTCGTGGTGGTTCATCATGATTTTATTCATCCTTTAGGTATTCATCAAGATTCTGTTGCTGGAGGAACTCAAGTATCTATTCCTCTTGTGTCTCAAAGTGTAATTAATTCTTTGTATTCTTTTAAGTGGAGTTTTGCATTTCTTCGTTCTTCTCGGCTATTCAATCATTTCTGTTTGTGGCCGGTTATCACCTCATAATTTGGAGATGTTTTCCATAAGCCCACAACAAGCTTATTCTTTTCGTTGTTGAATTTCCAACAACTTCGTTCAACCCTTCTTCGTAAGGATGTTTTTCAAACTCAATTGTGGTAGAAGTTGTCATTTTCTTCTTCGTTCTTTTCATTCCACTTATTCAATTCTTCCGGAGGCATTGTGTTGTTCCTCTCATCAAGTATCGTCCCATCTTGTCAAGTTCATGTTCTATTCCATTCCATGTTCAACAGGGATGCTATCACAATTCTCTCGTTCGTATTCCTTTTCTATCTTGTTCTAACCGGAGTGGTTTCAGAGTCTATCTTGCTCCTTGAGCTTTTGATTCTCGTCATGATCGTCGTTCCTCTTTTCTACCTGAGTGCTCTCGACTTTGTTCATCTTCTCTCTTGCGTCCTTGTTTCACCTATTCCTCTTTTTCTTCCGTCTCGTTCCTAAGATCTCGGGATGAGATCTTTTGTTAGTGGAGGAGAGTTGTGCCGCCCTAAGTCCGATGTGCCAGGTGTCTTCCAGTTATTCGGTGTTGTTGCCATGTCATTCGCATGCGTGTTGCTCTTTCCCATGCCATCATGTGCATTTCATCTGCATGTTTTTCAAAACGTGCATCCATCCGGGTCTCCCAGTTCTCTCCGTTGTCCGTTCTGAGCCCAGACACACTAGCACGCGCCCCGGCACCTCAAAAATATTATTTTATAAGTGGCATAAAAATGTTCTCGGAATAGGATGAAAGTTGGCATGCGGTCTTATTATAGTGTAGATAGACCGCCTGTCAAGTGTCGCTGCACTCAGAGCTAGTTTGATAGCCCAACCGTTAAACTATAGCGGCAATATAGCTGGTCAAACGTCGGATGTTTTCGGTATCTGGAAACCCGTGCTGGGACACACTTCATCTCTCTCTCTCTCTCTCTCTCTCTCTCTTCTCAACCCAAGGCCTTGTTTACACAGCCACAAATAGCCCACCTGGCCCATCCTAAACCCCCTCCGACCGGAACCATCGGATCACAATCGGCGGCCTCCGAAACTCCTCCTACCCCCCCCCTAACCTTAGCCCTTACCCTGTATAAACACCCCCTAGTTCATTTTGGGACAAACCCTAGTCTAACCCTCCCCTAACCTCCAGCCTCGGGATCCTCCCGCCGCCACCTGGTCTCCCCTCGAAATCCGGCACCGACCAGCCTCCCTTCGCCACTTGGCGTCGCCGCCATCGTGCCCCGGACCAGTCTGGGTGCGCCACGTCGCCTCCCCGCGCCCGCCAGCCACTCATGCGCCTCCATGTGGCTTCACGATGTCGACCCAGCCGTGCGGACCTGCTAGGCCCAGGGCAGGCCCACCCGGGCCTGGATCTCCGCTGCTGCAAACCCGCGTCGCCCCGCCGCCTAGCGCTCGTGCCCACCTCGCCCTGAGTGGTTCCAGATCGGGAGAGTGGCTCCTGATCTAGAAGGGTGATGCCCCGCCGCCATGCCACCATGTCCGCCGGCGCCAGCGACCAGGTTGCGACGCCCCGGTTGCCTTCTCCTCCCGTCCTTCACCCTCTCTCTGACCCGCTCTCTCTCCCGCTTGACCCGGCTGCAGGGCGACCTCGCCGTCGTTCCGCACCGCCGGCGCCCGTATCCCGTAACTGCCGGCCAGATCTACTTCGCCTCGACTCCCTGCGCCCATCCCTGGCCTCTTCCTCGCGTGATCCGGTCGTCCCCACCACCCGAAGCGTCGCCGCTGCCTCTCTGCGCTCATGTAGGAGGAGAATGACGACCCCGCACGTGGGCCGCCACCTCCCTTTGGCCCACCTCCTCTCCACCGATCCAGCCCGAGTAGGCCCAGCTGGCCCCTCTGCTCCCTGGGCCAAAGCCCAAGAGGTGATGCCCCAGTCCAGCTTCGTCTATGATTTTTCACTAAGTCCTCATGTTTCCATCATCATGTTGTATATTGAAACGCTTGCATCTTGGTGTCTGTTGATCCCGTGATGTTGCTCTACATATGCAAATGTTCATCTCAGAGTGCTCTACATTATGGTTTCTATTGCATGCTTGCTTGAGATCATCTTGTTTCCTTAATCATTGTTGCAAGAGTGCTAAATGATATGACCTGCTGAGAATTGTCATAACTTGCCGATTTGTCTTTTTCCTAGCATTGTGTGTTTATCTTTTGAGCATCATGTCAACATATTTTGGAGCATATGCATGCAATCTTTACAGTGGTGCAATCATGTATTTTGGTGTACCCTGTGGTGACTAGCACAAGCTTGCGAGAGGTTTGAACGGATCTTGAAGGAAAAGACGAGGCTTCCGAGATATCTTCAGCACTCTGGAATAATTGAATAGCGAGAAATGAATGAATATGATGAGCACCGGTATGATAAAACTTCTGAAACGAGGAAAGGATATGATCAACACTAAAAGCTTGAATTGAATCCACCGGAGAAGAAAAGAATGGAGAAATAAGAACGAGTAGAGCATCTTCATGAGAAACACCGGGTAAAAATATGAAGGAAAAAGAATGGAGAGACTTCCATCAATAAAATGGATACTTGAATAAGAAATCTGGTTCCTTGAAGAAAAAGGGTGGGAGGGAGGGAAAACAAAGGCAATTTGGGATGAATGAAATGAACACCGTTGAAAAGAACTGAGATTGGATCTTGCAAATGTTGAAGTGATCGGATCCACTTGAAGAGAAACACGCCGGTAGAGAAGGAATTTAGATGACAATCTCGATGATCAAGAAGGATTTGTATTCACATAGAAATATGAGAACACCGCTTGGAAAAGGTATGGAATCAACATTTGACTTCGAAGCAACTCGAATACCACAATCCAAAACAAAACAAAGGATTGGCTTGCAAAATAAGCCAGAACAAACATATGATAGAGATTTCATCCAAAGTTTTCATGGTGGGGCCTACACAGGCTTGATCGTACAACACCATCATGTACAAGGCAGTGCACATGACATACGAAGCGTCCCCGAGTTGGCATAGCCAAGGACTCTTTAAGACACAACGAGACCACTGTAAAACCAACTGTGGATAGGCGGACCACTAGACGTCGAACCCCAATTTCATATCATACATCTGTCGGAAAGATATCCTAAGAGCTACTTGAATTCCCACTTATAAACTCCCGAAACTTTTTGGTTATGCAATCAGGTGTTGGGGATACAGGGGAAGCATAATATCTCACCCAAAACTAGCAAATCCTACATCCAGTTGTATCCATCCTTCAACACATAACCAAGAAACCTTCAGAAACCATTTACCTCAACCTTCGAAAAGCATCCGTTATACGAGTTATGGCAATACTCCCGAACTCCCACCCAAGTACTGGGTGGCGTCGAGGTTATCTCACCAACAACTGCATAAAAGAGATTTTCGATGTCGGCGAAACTAAACTCAGGTATTCCAGAACTGCAACGATAAAATTGTGACGACAACACCTCGGAGCTCAACTCCCCGGGACACTGCCACAACCCCTAAATGTCAGGAGGCACCAAGAACAATGTTCTCGTCACAAAAACCATCGGAACGACTCCAAGATACCGCGTGATCCTAAAATTTTTTTAGTGACATTTGAGAAGAGTAGAGTCAAAACTCTACGTCAGGATGCCTCACCAGAGCGACGAAGGGACTGAGGAGTAAAAAGAATCCGACTCTCCGATATATATAATCCTAAATGACTCAAAACATTTTTCTAAACTCAACAACGCCAACGATTCGATCAAGCAGGGGGCTCCTAAGGTCGGGGAAGGCTCTGATACCAACTTGTAACGCCCTCGATGCGGCTATATCTCCCACATGTCAAAGCACGACTTAGAGGCATAACCGCATTGAAAGCAATGTCGCAAGTGAGGTAATCTTCGCAAACAACCCATGTAATACAATAAGGGAAAAGATACGTAGTTATCTTACACTCGCCACTTCACACAATTACATGAATAAAGCATTACATCATCCAAATACACTCAAGGTCTGACTACGGAACCAAAATAAAAGAAGACTACCCCAAATGCTACACAGATCCCCGATCGTCCCGACTGGGCTCGACTACTGATCAACTAGACCGAAACAACATAAAGGACAAGATCTTCATCGAGATCCTCCTTGAGCTTGGTTGCATCACCTGCTCGATTAGATCGGCACCTGCAAACTGGTTTTGGAAGTATCTGTGAGTCGTGGGGACTCAGCAATCTCACACCCTCGCGATCAAGACTATTTAAGCTTATGGGTAAGGTAAAGGTATGAGGTGGAGCTACAGCAAGCGACTAGCATATATGGTGGCTAACAACGCAAATGAGAGCGAGAAGAGAAAGCAAAAGCACGGTCGAGAATCTATGATCAAGAAGTGATCCTAGAGCAACCTACGTCAAGCATAACTCCAACACCGTGTTCACTTCCCGGACCCCGCCGAGAAGAGACCATCACGGTTGCACACGCGGTTGATGTGTTTTAATTAAGTTCAACTTCAGGTTTTCTACAACCGGACATTAACAAATTCCCATCTGCCCATAACCACGGGCACGGCTTTTGAAAGTTCAAATCCCTGTAGGGGAGTCCCAACTTAGCCCATCACAAGCTCTCACGGTCAACGAAGGATATTCCTTCTAGCGGGAAGGCCCGATCAGACTCGGAATCCCGGTTACAAGACATCTCAACAATGGTAAAACAAGTCCAGCAAGACCGCCCGATGCGCTGAAATCCTGATGGGAGCTTCACATATCTCGTTCTCAGGGCAACACCAGATAAGCAATCCGTACAACTAAAACCAGCCCTCGAGTTTCCCCGAGGTGGCGCTGCAAGGGGCTCTAGTTTGGACCAACACTTAGACAAGCATTGGCCCGGGGGTTTAAAATAAAGATGACCCTTGGGCTGGCCTAACCCAAGGGAAAAAAGGCTAGGTGGCAAATGTTAAAACCAATGTTGGGCCTTGTTGGAGGAGTTTTATTCAAAGCGAACTGTCAAGGAGTTCCAATTATAACCCAACCGCGTAAGGAACGCAAAATCCGGGAACATAACACCGATATGACGGAAACTAGGGCAGCAAGAGTGGAACAGAACACCAGGCATAAGGCCGAGCCTTCCACCCTTTACCAAGTATATAGATGCATTAATTCAATAAGAGATATTGTGATATCCTAATAAAATATCCATGTTCCAAACATGGAACAAGCTCCAATCTTCACCTGCAACTAACAACGCTATAAGAGTGGCTGAGCAAAGCGGTAACATAGCCAAACAATGGTTTGCTAGGACACGGTGGATTAGAGGCTTCGTTAAACAATATGGGTGGTATGATAAGCAAGTGATAGGTATCGCAGCACAGGCATAGCAAAAGAGCGAGCAACTAGCAAGCAAAGATAGAAGTGATTTCGAGGGTATGGTCATCTTGCCTGAGATCCCGCAAGGAAGAAGAACGAGTCCATGAAGAAGACAAACGGACGTAGTCGGACGAATCCTCACAAACGCGGCGTTATCGGACCAACCCGAAGAAGCAACACCGGAAAGAAGCACACAACATAGTAAACAACCACCACATAAGCATGGCATGATGCACAACCAAGTATGATGCATGTCCGGTTTAAATATGCATGGCATGGCAAGGGGCACAAACAAAACTACAAGTTAAGTGGAGCTCAATATGCAACGAGTTGCATATTGACAAAACACCACATCAATTATTTAGTTCTCTCTCGGTTAGGTACTCAACAATATTAAATGTTGGTTAACATGGCAAGAGGTGTAGCATAACAAACTATACCATCTAAACAATTTAAATGGGGCCGGATATAATAAACAACAAAATCGGTAAATCCCCATATGCAATTATCAATTTGGTGCAACAACAATTTTAACCAATCTTGAAGTTGTTATCATGATGCGGATGACATGAACACGTTTATGTAATTTTTATTAAAAGTTGACAAGAGCATTATGAAGCATTTTGTCATCGTGGTGGAAACGAAAAGGGGTGCCACGGCAACGATAACGGTAACGGTGCCACGACAACGTTCCGGTTCCGGTAACTCGATTGAGATACCGCTGCAAAGGAGAAGTATGCGGATGCGTGTAAAAGATGGTGGGGCGCTCCCGGATACCGGGTGTCCCATGAGTAGATGGCATGGAAGCGAGAGACACTACAGACATGGTGCAGACAAAAGGTTGCAACTCATACATCACACAACATTCGTCCACGACGGTCGTATCGACATTATACCTTTGAAGCGTGCGTTATCGGAGGGGTTCACTTGTCGAAGGGGAAGTAGTTGTTCACGGGGTCGTCGTGGGAAGTAGCGGTTCACGCGACGGTAGTTGAACTTGACATTTGCGTTACATGGGTCTTCGGTGACGGTCGTCGTACATAGTTCGGAGTGGTACTTGACGATTTCAGAGACGGCGGAAGACGAACTTGGCGCTTCCCATTGACCTAGTACTTGGCGTTATCTCCGGTTCGGTGATCGTTTTAGGCGTCGAACGTCGAGGTCTCCGGCCGTAGTGGTACTTGGTGAATCCCGAAACGGTCTTGGCATCTTCGCGTGTAGGGGTACTTGTTCGTTTACTCCACGGTCTTGGCGGATCCATGCGATGGTAGTGGTACTCGCGAAGAGGTACTCGACGGTCATCGTGTAGACGTTCTGTGAAGAGGAACTTGCCGGTCGAATTCAAATCGAAGCAAAACCATGGAGGCCTCGGGTGGGCAGCAGCAAGGCAGGCTACAACACATGTCCGTGGCCCACGGAGAGGTCGAGAGGATGCCGAGGAGGGCAGCAGAGGCGACGGACGGAGCAGAGGGACCAAGACCATGGCGCCAGGAGGAGAAGCAGGGCCAAGTGATTGTCGGGGCGAGGAGCTCCTAGTCGCAGCGGCGCGGTGCCGGAGCATGGGCTCACAGGCCGGAGCGGCACGCGGCCATGGAGGATAGGGAGGACGCGGCGGGACGGCAGACAAGCGACAAGGTGTAGGCCAAGGGGCCTCGTTGGAGGTAGAGGTCGCCGGTGGGGTTGCGCGGTGGCGCTCGGCGTCCCTAGTGATGTGGCGCTGGAGACGAACCCGAGAAGGAGAAGGGATGGACGGAGCTCGACGGGGCGACGTGCGGGCGCCGGACCACGGGCTTCGGGCGCGAGAAGGCGCCATGGAGGAAGGAGGCCAGGGCGACAGGAGGAGAAGGACGAGGGAATCGGGCTCGAGGCCATGGCGAAGAGGAGGCGAGCTCCTGGCGCTAGCTGCGGGGTGCTGTGCGGGCGTGCGGCGGCATTGGGAGGAAACGAGGGAGATTGAGGCGATGGGATCGGGAGAGAGAGAGGAGATCGAGTGCAGGGCCTCTCCATGGCGGCGTGAGGAACAAGCAGGGAATCAGGAGAGGACAGAGTATCGGGCGGGAGGAGGAAAGGGATCGGGCACGCTCTCCCTGTGGCGGCGCGAGGGGAGAAGCTCCCTGGCGCTAGGGTTAGCTGTAGGTGGGGGCTGGGCCTTAGAGGCCAGTGCTGGGGTCGCCCTAGGGAGGCCCAAGTGGGCTGCGGCTGGCCTGAGGTGCAGTTGGGCCTAAATGGCCTGCTGGGCACCCTCTCTCCCACTCAAAAGAGAAAAAAAACAGAGATAAGGAAGAAAAGAAAGAGAGGATAGGGGACGAAGTTGGACGCGCGGATAATTTTCCCGGACTCACAAAAATGTGCTTGTTTCGGGAAAATAGGAAAGGCCATGATTGGGAGATCTAAATTCAAATCCATTTGAATTTGATTCAAATGGTTTGAATAAGTTCAAGGTAATGAAGAGTCCAAAAGTATTCGGATTTTTAGTGGAGCTCCGGAAAAAGATGAAAGAATTTATGGGCGAAGTTTGAGGAGCAAACTCGAAGAAGAAAAGACATGTGATTATTTGCAAGTGTGTTCATGGGTGATTCCGAAAATGGAATATTTAATGTAGCTCCCTACTATCGGGAGGATATGTTATAAAGAGAAGTCATCCTTCCCTCGATTTAAATGGATCGAAGATCCATTCGATTTATTTAAAAGAGTTTTGAAATGGTTGCAAAAATAATGGCATGATGACATCATGCAATGCACATGATGCAAAGATGAAATGCAACAGACCAAACAAAACACACAACGAAAACCCGGAAACCCTGGAAGGCATCTGAAGCTCCGGTCTTGGGGCGTTACACTCACCAGGCTGGCTCGCGAGGGGCGGAGAGGTCAAGGCAAGGCAAACCTCGTGAGGTTCCAATGACGTAAGCCATGATGATCAATACCAGGACGGCGCCAGACGCGCACCAGCAAGCGCAGTGTCCTCGTTTCCTCTTTGGTTCTAAGGAGGCAACCGCAGCCGAGGAGTTCCAAGGCATCAGACAAAGGTTTCCATATCGGCGCAACAAGACCAAGACCAGCAGGACGGCAGGACGGAGGTCACCATGGAGCCCAAGACGGCGTCACCACCAGAGCCTTTGGCAGGCAAAGACTAATTTTGTCAGGATAACTTGTACTAGTTGTCTCCCTTCAAATTGGCCGTTGTGGGATCCCTTCCCGCTCAATATTTGGGAAGAGGACCAAGGCCTCTATAAATAGGACTAGCCACCACCATAGAAAGGGAGAGATCTTCCTTGAACACACAAGTTCCCCAAGCACAAGAACACCTCTCCTCATGAGGCTGTTCTTCCTTTGTAACTGTTCATCCTCAGCCCAAGAGGCAATGCACCACACCGCACTAGAGTAGGGTATTACACCACAACGATGGCCTGAACTAGTGTAAATCTTGTGTCTCGTGTTCTTTGGGTCCGTCGAAGCTAGGACGTGATATCGTTGAGTGTGCGAGCTAGAGAGGGGGGAGATCTTCGTGCGCACCCTAGTGTTCGAACCTCAAGGGTTTTGCCGGAACCCGAAATCTGACAATATTAGCATGGATTTTGTTCTTGGTTTGCCTAGAACTAGAAATGGAAAGGATTCTGTGTTTGTTGTTGTGGATCGATTCTCTAAGATGGCTCATTTCATTCCTTGCAACAAGATAGACGATGCTTCATATGTTGCCACTCTTTTTTGTAGGGAAATATTGCGCCTACATGGAGTACCAAAGATGATTGTCTCGGACCACGACATCAAGTTCTTGAGTTACTTTTCGAAAACCTTATGTGCCAAGCTCAGAATCAAGCTACTCTTCTCCACGGCAAACCATCCACAAACCGACGGCCAAACAGAGGTGACCAACCACACAATCTCCACTCTACTTCACGTGTTGATCAGGAAGAACATCAAGGAGTGGAGGAGTGTCTGCCCATCGCCGAGTATGCCTACAACCGAGCAAGGCATTCGACTATCGGCAATTCCCCCTTCGAGGTCGTCTACGGTTTCAACCCGTTGTCCCCATTGGACCTTCTTCCCCTACCACTACAAGAGCACACAAACATGAATGCGAGTGCTCGAGTCGTCTATCTCAAGAAGATGCATGAAGATAAAAGGCACACCATTGAGTGCCAAGTACAACGACTCGCGACCAAGCTCAACCTCAACAAGCACCCCATGTTATTAAACATTGGAGATATTGTGTGGCTACACCTTTGCAAGGACCTCTTCCCCAACGAACACAAGTCCAAACTTCTACCATGAGCGGATGGACCCTTCAAGGTGCTTGAACGCTACAACAACAACACCTACAAGTTCGACATTCCACGAGACAAGTACTCCGTGAGCAACATCTTCAACGTCAAATATCTCTCTCCCTACCATGGTGATGAAGATTTCAATCCGAGGTCGGATCTTTCACAAGGGAGGGGAGATGACATAGAGCATCCTACGGTCATCCCCATGGACCTATCGTCATCTCACCAAGTGCCAAGAGGACCTATGACACGAGCTAGAGCTAGAGCTCTCGAGACCGAGGTGACTTCCTTCCTTAGTAATATCACATATGATCCACTCGAGACATGACTACTACCTAAGTCTAGAATGTTATGCATGATTAGGTACCAAAGAGGACCCTCCTGAAGATGTACGTGAAGACGGACAAGTCTCCAAGTTCACGGATGAAGAGAACCAACGGAATGAGTCAAGAGCACCTTCCAGGACCCGAACATCTGGCCCCTGGAGCGTCCTCCACGACAGCCGTCAAGTAATTACAGGCCCCGGACATCCGGCCTCAACCGGGACATCTGGCCAAGCCTGGAAATCCGGCGCCCTCCATCCCGAATGCATCAAGACCGACCCCGTCAGCCCGGACATCTCGCCCCTCCAGCCCAGACATCCGGCCCCTCGCGAAAGCTCGGACATTTGGCCCGCTGCCCAGACATCCAGCCCGACGCCCGGACATCCGGCCTCCCCTGTCTGTGCACAGTGTAGGGCCGAGGACCATGTACCCCTTCGCCCCCCTAGACTATATATACTCATCCTCCTCCCTCTTTCTAGGGTTAGCGTTGTGTTAGCTCATATGTGAGATAGTGCTTTGCTCATCCATCCAGATCTACTCCTTTGCAAGGGACCGTCACCTCTTCGGAGAAGATCCACTTGGATTCAAGACCCCTAATGAGAAGACCTCAAGACCTCCTCTCGGAGAAGAACCGGTTACCTTTGTATTGTCCCTTGTTGATTGTGGATCTTGTATCTCCTTTTGTGTTTCGAGGATGTAGCATATGTGTGACCTAATCTCGTTGGTTTGAGTGATTCTCTTATGTTTCCCTTCGTGATTTCCCATTGTGTTCTTCATGTTCATCATGGGATCTGCTCCTTTCATGAAACATTGAACGTATAGGGTTCCACCCTACATCAAGATATGTTCCTGATATATATCTTACTTTGGAGTTAGAAACTGAGCAACATTTTACATGTTTACAATATCCTGAGGAGAGACGTGTTCCTGCTGCTGTTTGTGTTTTCACTAGTTTTTGCATGTGTTTGGTGGTTTGAACATTATAGATTATATCCTATTCCAGCTACTTGGGCTGCTTTGAAAATTGCCATGCGTACTCGTTGGGTTCCACCATATTATCAACGTGAATTACTTCAAAAATTGCAGCGTTTAAGACAAGGGATAACTTTTGTAGAAGAATATTATCATGAATCACAAACTGGAATGATTAGATGTGGTACTGTTGACGATAATGAAGCTATGCTTGCATGTTTTATGGGTGGATTAAATAAAGAGATTCAGACCATTCTAGAGTATAAGGAGTATAATAATATCACTCGTTTATTCCATCTTGCTTGCAAAGGTGAACGTGAAGTGCAGGATCGATAGGCATTGGAGCGAACTAACTTTTCTGCAGGTCGACCTTCATCATGGACACCGTGTGCATCCTCTACTCCCACACGTCCTACTGCAACACCACTGACTTCAGCCGCCAATTCCAACCGAGATACAAGAAAATAGGCACCACCACCATCTGCCAGGAGTACACCTTCCTGTTCCGCAAAGAGCTCTTCTTCATCCATGGCATCAATAGGGCAAACACATGATATTATTTGTCATCGTTGCAATGGTGGAGGTCATTATGCGAGAGAATGCCCGTCTAAGCGTGTGAGGATTGTTATTGAGGATGGTGGGTATGAGTCCGCTAGTGACTATGATGAGGAGATTTTGTCTCTTATTACAAGTGAAGAACATGGTGGAGATGATTCTGATCATGAGATGCAATACATGGCTCTTGAAGACGCTGACAGGTATGAATGTTTAGTTGCTCAACGTGTTTTGAGTGTGTAGGTCACACAAGCTGAGCAAAATTAGAGGCATAATTTGTTCCACACAAAGGGAGTTGTGAAGGAACGTTCTATTCGCGTCATCATAGATGGAAGGAGCTGCAACAACTTGGTTAGCATGGAGATTGTGGAGAAGCTATCCCTCACCACGAGACCACATCCACATCCTTACAACATCCAATGGTTCAACAACAGCGGCAAGGTTAAGGTAACATGTACTGTTCGTGTGCATTTTAGTATCTCTACATATGCTAATTATGTTGATTGTGATGTGGTACCTATGCAAGCATGTTCCTTATTACTTGGAAGACCATGGCAATTTGATAAAAATTCTATACACCATGTTAGAAACAATAAGTATACTCTTGTTCATAAGGATAAAAATATTACTTTGCTTCCTATGACTCCTAACTCAATTTTGAAAGATGATATTAATAGAGCTAATAGAGCAAAACAGGAGGAAAGTAAGAGTGAAAATCAGATTGTGGCAAAATAATTTGAGCAACAAATGAAGCCTAATAATAAATCATCTAGTGTTTCTTCTAAAATTAAATTGAAAAGTGCATGTTTACTTGCCACCAAATCTGATATTGGTGATCTAGATTTCAGCAAATCTGTTTGCTATGCTTTCATGTGCAAAGAGGCATTATTATCTTTCGAGGATGTACCTTCCTATTTGCCTCCTGCTGTCACTAACATTTTGCAGGAGTTCACTGACGTCTTTCCACAAGACGTGCCACCGAGATTACCACCTATTCGAGGGATTGACCATCAGATTAACTTAATTTCTGGTGCCTCGCTGCCAAACCGTGCGCCATACTGTACCAATCCAGAGGAGACGAAGGAGATTACGCGTCAAGTACAGGAGCTGCTCGACAAAGGTTATATACGCGAATCTCTTAGTCCTTGTGCTGTTCCTATTATACTAGTGCCAAAAAAGGATGGTACATCGCGTATGTGTGTTGATTGTAGAGGCATTAATAATATTACTATTCGTTATCGTCATCCTATTCCTAGGCTAGATGACATGCTTGATGAATTGAGTGGCTCTACAATATTCTCCAAAGTTGGTTTGCGTAGTGGATACCATCAAATTGATATGAAATTGGGAGATGAATGGAAAACAACATTTTAAACTAAGTTTGGATTATATGAGTGGTTAGTCATGCCTTTTGGGTCAACTAATCCACCTAGTACTTTCATGAGATTAATGGATGAAGTTTTACGTGCTTTCATTGGACGATTTGTGGTAGTCTATTTTTGATGATATACTGATTTATAGTAGATCTTTGTAGGAACATTTTGAACATTTACATGTTGTTTTTATTGCTCTACGTGATGCACGTTTGTTTGGTAACCTTGGGAAGTGCACCTTTTGCATCGAACGAGTATCTTTTCTTGGCTATGTTGTTACTTTGTAGGAAATTGAAGTTGATAAAACCAAGATCGAAGCTATTGAGAGCTGGTCGCAGCCCAAAACGGTCACACAAGTGATTTTTCTTGGCCTCGCTAGATTCTATAGGTGTTTTGTGAGAGATTTCAGCACCATTGCTGCACCTCTCACTGAGCTTAGGAAGAAGGATGTACCTTTTGTTTGCGGTACCACACAGGAAGAAGCCTTCACGGTATTGAAAGATAAGTTGACACATGCTCCTTTACTCCAACTTCCTGATTTTAATAAGACTTTTGAGCTTGAATGTGATGCTAGTGGAATTGGATTAGGAGGTGTGTTATTACAAGATGGCAAACCTGTTGCATACTTTTCAGAAAAATTAAGTGGGCCCGTCTGAATTATTCTACTTATGATAAATAATTATATGCTCTTGTTCGGACTTTAGAAACATGGCATCATTATTTATGGCCCAAAGAATTTGTTATAAATTCTGATCATGAATCTTTGAAACATATTAAAAGTCAAGCTAGACTGAATCGTAGACATGCTAAATGGGTTGAATTCATTAAGACTTTCCCTTATGTCATTAAACACAAGAAGGGTAAAGAAAATGTTATTGCTGATGCATTGTCTCGTCGCTATACTATGCTTTCACAAATTGACTTCAAAACATTTGGTTTGGAGACCATCAAAGATCAATATGTGCATGATGCTAATTTTAAAGATGTAATGCAGAATTGTAAAGAAGGAAGAACGTGGAACAAGTTCGTCGTTAATGATGGATTTGTGTTCTGTGCTAAAAAACTATGCATTCTAGCTAGCTCCGTTCGTCTTTTGTTGTTGCAGGAGGCGCATGGAGGATGATTAATGGGACACTTTGGCATGAAGATGACGGAGGATGTACTTGTTACACATTTCTTTTGGCCAAAGATTAGACGGGATGTTGAGCGTTTTGTTGCTCGCTGCACTACAAGTCAAAAAGTCGAGTCATGACTCAATCCTCATGGTTTATATATGCCTTTGCTTGTACCTAGTGTTCCTTGGGAAGATAGACTTTGTTTTAGTTTTACCTCGAACAAAGAAGGGGAGGGATAGCATATTTGTTGTCATGGATAGATTCTCGAAAATGGCGCATTTTATACCATGTCATAAAAGCGATGATGCTGTTAATGTTGCTGATTTGTTGTTTTGTGAAATTATTCGCTTGCATGGTGTGCCAAATACTGTTGTTTCATATTGTGATACTAAATTTCTTAGCCACTTTTGAGATGTTTATGGGCTGAGTTGGGGACTAAACTGCTTTTTAGTACTACTTGTCACACCCAAACTGATGGACAAACTGAAGTAGTCAATAGAACATTGTCTATTATGCTTAGGGTTGTTTTGAAGAATAATAAGAAAATGTTGGAAGAATGATTGCCTCATATTCAATTTTCTTATAATTGTTCATTTCATTCTACTACTAAGATATGCCCTTTTTAAATTGTGTATGGTTTCCTACCTCGTGCACCAATTGATTTGTTGCCTCTTCCATCTTCGGAGAAGGTTAATTTTGATGCTAAACAACATGCTGAATTGATTTTAAAAATGCATGAGTTAACTAAGGAAAACATTGAGCATGTGAATGCTAAATAAACTTGCTGGAGATAAGGGTAGAGAACATGTTGTGTTTGCACCTGGAGATCTTGTTTGGTTACATTTGCGTAAGGATAGATTTCCTGATTTTTGCAAATCAAAGCTAATGTCATGTGCTGATGGTCCTTTTAAGGTGTTAGAGAAAATAAATGATAATGCATATAAACTTGAGCTGCCTGCAGATTTTGGGGTTAGTCCCACTTTTAACATTGCTGATTTGAAGCCTTATTTGGGTGAGGAAGATGAGCTTCCGTCGAGGACGACTTCATTTCAAGAATGGGAGGATGATGAGGACATCAATACCATTGTTACACCCACAGGCCCTGCTACTATACATACAGGAGCAATTAATAGAGCTCGTGCACGCCAATTAAATTACTAGGTACTTTCATTTCTTGGTAATGATTCTAATGTTCATGAGAATATGATGTTGCATAAATCAGATACATTTCTTTTGCTTACAAATGAAGGGCCTAGCTTGTTGAAGGATGAACATGGGAGCAAGAACAAGCATGGAGATGACGGCATGCACAAGGGAAACAAGAATGGAGTTTCAAGTGATGATTTCGGGACTTTGAAGCCACCATAATGAGTGCATGAAGTCTTGGACGAAATATACAAGATGCCACTTTGCAAATTTCGTCCAGAGGCTATTATAGGTGTTGCATCACCTTATTATTGGGCCAGGCCAATGTAATTTCGAAATACATAACTATAGGCTGTTTTTAGAGTCTGTATGTGTGGGGAAACAAGAGATAGGGTTGGTTTCGGACCCCTCCCCCAAGGGCCACGAAATTCCCCTCTTCCTCCATATATACAGCCCTTAGGGTGTCGTTTAGACTTTGGGTTTTGTTTAGATTAAAAGTTCGCCATAGCTGCAACTTCGTGTACTTCGTTTGTGTTCAACGACAAGACAAATACGTCACAGAACCCACCTTGATCAATAAAGTTTTCATCATATATTCGCAATATCCAGAGTGCAATCTTAGTTTCTTGCTTGCTCTTCGTTTGCTTGCAGGAAATAGACCTTCGTGGTCAGGTTGATCGTGCTCCAGCGTGGTCAATAACCTCTCGGAGTTGGTTTATCGATTGCTAAGGCGCGACGTCCTCGCACGTTCGTAGTAGGATCGTGAAAGTGTACTCCTCCAAAACGATAATCACCATCTCATCGAAAGACGTGACACCTTTGCCCCTATCATGCTCCCACTGTACTTCGCCACCATTCAAACCAGTTTCCGCCCAGGTAATTCATTAATTAAGTTAGGTCCTGTTTACTACATTGTCACTCATACTTTATGATGGATCCTCCCCAATCCATATCTACTTTAGCGAAGGAAAAATAATGTAAAACGGTGACAACAATGATGTAAGGTTCAGACCTACCACAGTGAATTACTGGGTGTAAAGCACTGTCATCCGGCATAAATTCCTACCATGCAATCCTACCACAAAGGACTAAGTGCATATATAAAACATAGGTAATTAAAAGAATGGTCAAATGTGAACATGCGTGGTAATAGTTGATGAAGATTATATCGCTCTCAGAAATTTACTTAATAGAACTATTTGTCACTCTCCAATAAAAATCTATAAATTCAAACATTGCATTCGCATATGCAATAATTTCAGAGAACCAAAACAACATGCACAACAAAATACTCAGAAAAACCAAATGAGAATACAATACACTTAACTATCACAAAATATTAAGTGTAAAACGACATATGGCATAGGTTTAAAAAAAATGTGATGTGAACTAAAGAGCACACCTGGCATACGAGTAAAATATTCATGTACAAATCCTAGTGTGTGAAAATATTGTGACATTGGTCCAAGTCATAGAGTTTGGCTACGGTGATAGAATGCAAAAAGAATCAACTCAATCTAAGCTACGGTTTAGGAGATATGGCCCATTGAAGTTTCAATTCAAATCTGAATAAATTTAAAATTTGAATCTAAAAAAAGTTTGCAAATATGATATTACTGAATAGATCTAAACATGACGAAGAATTTGTCGCTGGTTTCATCGCATTTGGATCTACTGTTAAAAAGGTGTGGCCAATCTAAGTTTAGGGGCTAATATGCTAATTTAAAGGACGAAACAGAAAGAAAAATAAACGCGAGCAGGCCCTTGGCCATGTTGCAGCTTGTGACTGACCAAGCAGTGTCCACTACGGAAGCGATATGGCGAACGGCCACTAAATAAAAAAACTATCGCGGCTAAAAAATAAACCAAGATTTGTTTACTAAAGCCGCGGTTAACCGATCTAATCGGAAAAAACTAAACTAAACGGACGGGAGGGTTCGTCTTACGGTGGCAACGATGACGAACAGGAGACGGCGGCATGGGCGTCGAGCCATGGACGGGGCAGTGGCTATTGTGCTCCTTGCCGGCAGGGAAGGAGTTGGGGAGGTCGGGCGCGTCGAGGGGGTCACGGCGGTGGTGGCGGCTCGCGTCGGGGACCACTACAAAAAAATGCACTTGTGTGATGATATGTGTTTGTCACAGTAGGTCACATTTTCTGTCATGCATGTACATCCATGACAATTTTATGACAGAATCAAGATAGTCATACATGTGTTGTCATAGAAGTGTTCCATGACGTTACCAAAATTATCATCACGAAAGTGTCCACTTACATGACGATAAATCGCACGTCATAGAAGTACTTTCATCAAGGGTGACCAACACGTGGCATCCATCGTAACGGGTCGTGTTAAGCTATCGGGCCTGGTTTTGGATCCGATAATCCGTTATCAGCCCGGACCAATGGGAATTTTCCACATGTGAAATTCTGATTGGTCGGAGGAAACACGTGTCAGCTCGTCAGTCGGTCAGATAGGCGCATATGATATGTCAACACGTGCGACGGCCCACCACTAGCCCATTTAGCTTACAAAGGACGGCCTGTTTGACTTGGTCAAAAGTTCGCGGGCTGGCCCATGAAAAGCATGTTAATGGTCTCTTCGCAAATAGCCTATTTTACGGCCCGGTAACTCACGACCCGTTAGGTCCTACCCGAAATCGGCCCTACAACGTCATATGGGCCGTCGAATATAACACGAGCCCGTTTCACTTTCAGCCCATGTATGGCCCACGACATCTTTCGTCCCATATGAGGCCTTTCATATCTTTAGGCCCTTTAAAGGCTCACTGTGACTCTAGCCCATAATGAACAGTAAATTGCTTTGTACCCATTAACGGCCCATGATTCACATGGGCCGTTTCCAGCCTGTGTTAGCTTTCGGCCTACTGACGGCCCATACGTTCTTGGGCTCCTTTCTGGCCCTCGATTACTTCCGGCCCGTTATTGGCCTGTTCCCCTAATGGGCCAAATTCGGCCCGTGGCTAGAGTCGGCCCGTTTGTGGCATGTTAACCCGTTGCGCCATTTCTAGCCCGTCCTATATTCTGGCCCATTAATGACCCGTTATGCCTATGACAGAGTTAAGCCTTTGCTGTCATCCAGCCTGTTAATGGCCCGTTACCATGCTGGGCCAATACCAATTACGCCCGTTTACGGCCCATGTAGACCCATTTATCCGACGGCCCGAGGCCCACTTATTCTACGGCCCTGTTGGAGACCCATTTATCGACGGCCCATCGGAGGCTCGTGGATCCTACGGCCTGTAGCTGGGTCAAGGTTACCACGGTCCGTATATGGCCCATGGTTATTGCGGCCACTAGCAAACCAGGGAAAAAGAAGACTAGGAAATAAATAAGCCCGAAACTAACGCTAGGCTATTAAGGAGATTGCACAGATTACATCCACTGGGCATCAAAGATCGCCACCAGTGCAAATATAGGGAACACCCTGCACCATACAAAAATGGTTTGCTGTTTTCTTCAGCTGGTGGCTTCCCGTTAAGAACAAATTTTGTATCGCAACAAAACAAATTACAACTATAAAACAAAAGGTTGGCATAAAAGTTAATAGTCTGGCAGATAAATGCACGACCAGAAGTTCAGAAGCTTAGTTCATTTGACCTGGCTTTTACGTTTTCATGATGTATTGTCTGATTGAGCACGATAACCTTCGCCTTCATTTCTCCTAGGCTCCTAAACAACATAGAAAATGTATGATAGTCTGGTTTCAAAACCATGCATACCTTGACGACATCGAACAATGTCTGTCCTTGTTTCAGAAAGGATCTCTGTTAGGGAATGGACTTGTGTCTGGAGTGCAGATATAACATTGTTTTGAGCTTTCATATCTTGATCATGAGGCTGTTTGGACGAGATTGCCTTAACAACCAACCCGGTATTACATAGGAACGTGCTTTTGGCACTATTAGTGGACAAGTACTGACCCACTGCAGCAAGAGCTGACATTGCGGTTATAGTTGCCTCGCCACCTTCAGAATGTGGCGGTTCCACCATTTTTTCCATAGCTTGCTGAAAAGTTGAGTTTTTAGATTAGTAGTACTAGAACAGAAGATATTAAGGAGGCAGCAAAACCAAACAAAATAGCTTTGGTCTATATACAGAACTTATTCTGGTGAACCCATGTAAAATATTAGTTGTATTTTACTTCAAAGTACATAATAAAACTAGGTTCCAAACATATGACCATGTAGCATGGCTAATGTATTGTCCATTTCTTCACATTGTATTGACAGCTAAGGATAAAGAGACAAAGTTTATAATACTGTAAGCATAGGATGACATCATTCATATCACAAAACAACTGAGAATAGACAAACAGGCAATTGTAACTGTCGGTGTACTAGAGTAGGGGTACCCTAGTATCCCGGACTTGTGCACGGGAAGTCGCAGCATCCCGCGGCAAGGCTTGCCGGGTGACCGCCAAGATCCTCCGCGGCTACTTTGAAGACCATTCAAGAACAAAGTACTCAAACCAAGGCCCCGGCAAGAGGAGCTGGCCGGGAAGGAAACCAAGACCCCGGCAAGAGGAGCTTGCCGGCAAGGCCACTCAAGGCATTCCAAGGAACTTGCCGCGGCGCACCACGCGTTCCGGCAAGGCCCGGTGAGCGACAAGCTCCCGAACACGACAAGACGACGACCGCGGCAAGGAGCTTGCCGCGGGAAACCCCCACTTCATGCCCGCGCTCCAGCACACCTGCCAACGTGTCGCTCTAGGACCCTCCCAAGCACACGTGGCAGGGGGCCGTGCAGCTAGGGGTGCGAGGTGGCAAGCAAGCGCTGACAAGATAACCATCGTGGCAAACGGTGGCGTCCCTAGCGGTCCCTTTCGGTACTGTTTAGGCAACACAGACGGGCAATTAATGCCCTTGTCCCCTGCCGCCAGGGTTAGGTATGATACACTGTAACGGGTAGTTGTACCTACCACAGCACCTTTCCATTTTTGCCCTTTACCTCCGTTGCCACCTGTGGGTAACCCCTTGAGCATATAAAAGGAGGCCCGTGTGCAACAAGGGGGAGGGAGGAGGCCAGTTCGAACACCCACGCTCGGTCTTGCTAGCTGCTGGTGTGTACTGTAGCACTCCGCGCTCCCGAGCTAGAAATCAATACCAAGCCACAAAGCAGGAGTAGGGTTTTACGCATCCGTGCGGCCCGAACCTGGGTAAATCGCTCGCGTGCTTCGCCTCGATCTGCTCTTTGCGCGACCTCCGCCCCCGCCGAACAGAAAGGGACCCGGCCCGCCGGTCCCATAGGTACCCGTGGATCAGCAACCCCGGCATCTTTGGCGCGCCAGGTAGGGGGCGTCGAAGTTGTGTGAACCAGATCCGGCGTTCTCGCGAGCTAGATCTTCATCTTCTTCATCAACATGCCGCCGAAGAAGAAAGTTTCGGAGGCAGCTGCTCCGTCCGCGCCGAGCCAGCCACCGTCGGAGCAAACGGTTGGTGGGGCAGGCACCGGCGGAAGAACACACGTCGACGAGGGAACTCACGGTGCTGCCAGTTCCCAGGACAAGACTGCGCTGCCCATCGGCGGCGTAGCCGGCTCCCACAATGACCGGGCACACTCCAAGACCTCGGCGTCCGTGCATGCACCGCGCCCATCTCAGGAGGCGCGGGACCGGCAGCGTCATGGTACTCACGGTACCATGCGTTCGCTAGATCAAGATCGAGCTGGTGGATCTCGGAGCGCTCAGGACCACCATGCACGTCAACCTGCTGGCGCGAGCAAGACGCGGTCGCCTGGACGAGATACTGCTCCTTCTAACGTAGTTAGAAGTCCGAGCATATCCCGCTCCTCGCACCGTTCGCCACCGCCACCCGCCACCACAGCAGAAGCTTTGGCGCGAGCTCAGCTGCTCCTGGACTACCCTCCAGCGGCGGACAAGATCGACGACTGGAGAGCCACTATCCAGAGTCTCATCGGCTTCGCCAACGGCGACACTCCACGGCAGCCGAGCACGTCTCAGCCGCGGCAAGCCAGCCAGGCACGAGCTAGGGACGACAAGACTGGTGGGGGTGCAACTACTGTGCACTCTCCACCCCGAAGGCCAAGATCGACGACTCGCCGGGTCCACCTCGACAGCGACTCCACCGCGTCGTCAGATCCGCGAGCTCGTCGCGATCAGCGCCAAGTTCTTCAAGAACGACAACAAGAAGACGCTCGTACTCGCATCGAGCGCCGGAGAGAAGCGCGACGTCAATCAGACCAGCGCGCTGGGCCCTCTGTTGACATGCATGCGCCAGGGGAACCAGGCAACTTGCCGTACGCGGTAGGTTGCCCTGCGTTCACTCGTGAGCTGCGGCAAGTCCAGTGGCCTAGTACAAAGAATTTCAAACCAGATGTACCAGAGAAGTACGACGGCAAGTCGCATCCGTCGGAGTTCCTCAGCATCTACACCATCGCGGTGCAGGCTGCTGGGGGGCGGGACGATAAGATCCTTGCCAACTACTTCCCGTTGGTGCTCAAGCCCAACGTCAGGTCCTGGCTCATGCACTTGCCGGACAACTCCATATCCTCCTGGGCTGATCTATGCCATCAGTTTGTCGGCGCCTTCACAGGCGGCCACAAACCTCATGGCCAAGAGAGTGATCTTCATCTGCTCGTCCAGAAGGAAGGAGAGCCCCTGCGCAAGTATATCCAGAGGTTCAGCCGTGTACAGCACAACATCCCAAATATCCACCCTGCCGCGGTAATCAGCGCGTTCCATCAGAACGTGCGCAACCGCAGGATGCGGGAGGAGATGGCGATGTGCAAGATTCGGGACGTCAGCGAGCTATATGCCCTGGCTGACAAGTGTGCACGCGCTGAGGAAGGGAGGAAATTCCCCGGAGAAAGCACTGGAGCAGGGGGAACTGATAGCGAGGATGCCGCCCCGGCAAAGAAAAACGGGCGGCGCAACAACAGGAAGAAGCAGAACAAAGAGTTGCTGGTCGTTGAGCAGTCCAGCAGCGACGGCGGCGCCAAGCGAGCCAAGGTCGGTAGCTCCGGCAAGGAGGTTGCCGCATGCACCAACTGCCAGGCTGCGGCGGCCGCCGACAAGCAGGACGGCTCCGACAACCAATACTGCAAGATTCACCGCACCAAGGGCCATGACCTCCGAAGCTGCAAGAAAGTCGAGCAGCTCGTCCAGCAGCAAAGAGCTGAGTACGAGCGGCGCGACAAGGAGAGGGCCCAAGGGGGCGCTGAAGAATCCGGCAAGAAACGCGCCGGACGGGGAGGACGCCGCGGCAAGGCCAAGCAGCGGCAAGGAGACAGGCCTCCCCGCGGCCGCGACAACGATGAAGATGACGACGACGAAGACATGGATGATGTTGAGACCAGTGAACAGGAGTTTCAGAAAGCCACAGAGGTCTTGTGCGTTGACGGCGGTGCTTCTCTGCACACTTCACACCGCCAACTCAAGCAATGGGCGCGGGAAGTCAATGCAGCGGAACCGCCTGTCGAATCGCGCAAGCTTCTGAAATGGTCCAGCACGCCTATCATCTTTGACATTGAGGACCACCCTGACCGCTCAACTGCGGTCGGGTGCCTGCCGATGTTGGTTTCACCAACTATCCGCAACCTCAAGGTCACTAAGATGTTAGTTGACGGCGGGGTCGGCTTGAACCTGATCTCCTCCGTTGTGCTCCAGAAACTCCAAATCCCCGACAGCGAGCTCGAAGAGACCGGCACATTCCAAGGAATCAACCCGGGAAGGAGCAAGCCGAAGGGGAAGGTCACGCTGCCGGTGACATTTGGCAGTGAGCTAAACTTCAGGACTGATAAGGTCACATTCGACGTTGCCGATATCCCATTGCCCTACAATGGGATACTTGGCCGTCCAGCACTCGCCAAGTTCATGGCAGCCTCTCACTATGCATATAACATGCTGAAGATGCCAGGCCCGATAATCGTCATTTCTATCCCTGGCGACAAGAAGGATGCTCTTATCTGTGCCGACAAGATCTACCGGGAAGCAGCAGCCACGGCAGATCGCAATCCACTTGCCGCTGAAGCTCCCGGGGGGAAGAAGACCAAGTCCGGCAAGAGTTCTGATGCCCACTCCGGCAAGCGCACCTCTTCGGAGTGCTGCGCTGCCGTTGAGGACGCACCATCGAGCTCCACCGGCAAGTGCAAGAAGACGATGGCAGCTCCGCCAGAGACGAAGAAGGTACCCGCCAAGCAGGACGGCACTGGTGGTACCTTCACCATCAGTGCCACGCTCGACCCTAAATAGGAAAGCGCGCTCGTTACTTTCCTGCGGGCGAATGTCGACGTGTTTGCATGGCAGCCGTCTGACATCCCCGGTGTTCCCAGGAAAGTGATTGAGCACCACCTTGCCATTTGTCCTCATGCGCGCCCCGTCAAGCAGAAAATCAGGAAGCAGGCAATGGAGCGCCAAGAATTCATTGCAGAAGAGATCAAGAAACTGGAAGCAGCAGGCCTTGTCAGAGGAGTGCTCCATCCCACGTGGTTGGCCAATCCTGTAGTCGTGCGCAAGGCAAACGGGAAATGGAGACTTTGCATCGATTTCACCGATGTTAACAAAGCTTGTCCCAAAGACCCATTTCCTTTGCCGCGCATTGACCAGATTGTTGACTCCACAGCCGGATGTGATTTGCTTTCATTTCTTGACGCATACTCAGGATATCATCAGATCTTCATGGCAGAAGAGGATGAGGAGAAGACCGCATTTATTACTCCATGTGGCACGTACTATTTCGTACGGATGCCTTTCGGATTAAAAAATGCTGGTTCGACATTTGCAAGAGTAGTCCATGTTGCTCTTGAGCCACAAATACACAGAAATGTGGAAGCCTACATGGATGATATAGTGGTCAAGAGCAAGGACAGAGCAACCCTGATTCAAGATTTAGACGAGACCTTTGCAAATCTGCGCAAGATCAGCCTCAAGCTCAACCCAGAGAAGTGTGTGTTTGGAGTTCCCTCCGGCAAGCTTCTCGGGTTCTTCGTGTCTCAGCGGGGAATTGAAGCCAATCCCGACAAGATCAAGGCCATTGAGCAGATTGAAGCACCAGAGCGCGTCAAGGACGTACAGAAACTTGCCGGTTGCATGGCCGCTCTCAGTAGGTTTATCTCTCGGTCTGCTAAGCGCGCCCTGCCGTTTTTCAAATTATTGAAAAAGGCAGGTCCAATGAAATGGACTCCGGAAGCGGAGGCTGCGCTGCAAGACCTGAAGAGATACCTGTCCTCCCCCCCAATACTTGTCGCACCTAAGCCACAAGAGAAGTTGCTGCTGTACATAGCGGCAACCAATCAAGTGGTTAGTGCTGCGTTAGTAGCAGAGAGGGAGGCAGATGATGAGCCAGCAACCGCGGCAAGCGCATCCAGCGACAAGCAGAGGGCTTCCCCGGCAAGCTCTGGTCCCGACAAAGATGGATCTGCACAGAGGCACGAGGAGACACAGAAGAAAATGGTGCAGCGCCCAGTTTACTTTGTCAGTTCCCTCCTGCAGGGGGCTAGGTCAAGGTACTCTGGTGTGCAGAAATTGCTTTTCGGCCTTCTCATGGCCTCGAGAAAGCTGCCCCATTACTTCCAAGCACATGAGATCACAGTTGTCACTCGCTTTCCGCTGAAGAGGATACTGCAGAATCCAGAAGCAACAGGCAGGATTGTTGAGTGGGCACTGGAACTGTCAAGCTTTGGCCTCAAGTTTGAGAGTACTCCAACTATCCAGAGCAGAGCATTGGCAGAATTCATAGTAGAATGGACGCCAACACCAGATGAAGAAATTCTAGAAACAAGCATCCCCGACAAGGAAGCAAGCAAAGAGTGGCTGATGTACTTTGATGGTGCCTTTTCGCTGCAAGGCGCCGGCGCTGGTGTGCTGCTTATCGCACCCACCGGAGAGCACCTCAAGTACGTAGTCCAGATGCACTTTCCCAAGGAGCAAGCAACAAACAATACTGCAGAGTATGAGGGCTTGCTTGCCGGTCTCCGGATCGCGGCAGACCTTGGGATCAAGAAGCTCATTGTCAGGGGTGACTCACAGCTTGTCGTCCGCCAAGTAAACAAGAGTTATCAGAGTCCGTTGATGGAAGCTTACGTCGACGAAGTGAGAAAGCTAGAAGAACACTTTGACGGTCTACAAATGGAGCATGTTCCAAGAGCTTAGAACGCCATTGCAGATGGCCTGTCAAAGTGTGCCGCACTTAAGTTACCTGTGGAACCAGGGATCTTTGTGCTCAAGCTGACTCAGCCGTCCGTAACGCCATCAACTGGACAGAGCAACAAGAGGAAGTTGATTTCTGGTGACTATTTGCCGGCAGAGCTTCCTGAAGCCGCCGCCAAGAAGGTCCATAAGATCAACGTCGAAGGCGCTGAGGAGCAGCCTGCTCCGGCAAGCCCTAGGGTTTGTTCCGTTGAAGCAGAAGCTCCCGGCAAGCTTGTCAGGGAACGTCAAGCTCCGGCAGAGACACAGCTTCTCGCCGTAGAAGCAGATGTTCCCGCAGCAGCTGAGACCAACACCAAGAGCGCTGAGGAGCAAGATGCTCCGGCAAGCCCTAGGGTTTGTTCCGTTGAAGCAGAAGCTCCCGACAAGTTTTGCCCCGGCAAGCTTGTCGAGGAATGTCAAGCTCCGGCAGAGCCGGAGGTTCTTGCCGTAGAAGCGGATGTTCCCGCAGCAGCAGAGTTGCCTTTAGTCCTTGTTGTCGAGCCACAAGCTCCAACATGGGCGCAGCAGATTGTCCGTTTCCTTCAGACAGGAGAACTTCCCGAAGAGCAAGAAGAAGCGGAAAGAGTAGCCCGGCAGTCAAGTATGTACCAGTTTGTCGACAAGACACTGTACAGAAGAAGACTCAACGGTGTGAAATTGAAGTGTATTCACTGGGAAGACGGACAAAAGCTGTTGGCAGAGATACACGGAGGCATATGTGGTCACCACATTGGCGCAAGAGCACTTGTCGGCAAAGCATTCCGGCAAGGTTTCTTCTAGCCAACAGCCCTCCAGGATGCAACTGCACAAGTAACCAAGTGTGAAGCGTGCCAGTTCCATTCCAAGCAGATACACCAGCCAGCTCAAGCTCTCCAGACGATCCCTTTATCCTGGCCATTTTCGGTCTGGGGGCTCGACATCCTCGGCCCATTTCCCCGAGCTGTCGGGGGCTTTGAGTACTTGTACGTTGCAATCGACAAGTTCACAAAGTGGCCGGAAGTGGAACCAGTGAGGAAGGTGACCGCACAGTCAGCCGTCAAGTTCTTCAGGTCGATTGTTTGCCGCTTCGGGATCCCTAACAGGATGATCACCGACAACGGCACGCAATTTACGAGCCGCACCTTCATGCAGTACGTCCAAGATCTTGGCGCCAAGATCTGCTTCGCTTCTGTTGCTCACCCGAGAAGCAACGGTCAAGAGGAGAGGGCAAATGCTGAAGTGCTGCGCGGGCTCAAGACCAGAACTTTCGACAGGCTGCACAAGTGCGGAAGAAACTGGATCGAGGAGCTGCCGGTGGTTCTTTGGTCGATCAGGACGACACCAAATCGAGCCACTGGACAGACACCCTTTGCTCTAGTCTATGGAGCAGAGGCAGTTACCCCCACGGAACTCGTATACGGGTCACCTCGAGTGCTCGCTTATGATGAGCTCGAGCAAGAGCAGCTGCGGCAAGATGACGCGCTGCTCCTTGAGGAAGACCGTCTCCAGGCTGCTGTGCGAGCTGCTCGCTACCAGCAAGCTCTGCGCCGCTACCATAGCCGCAGAGTCAATGCCAGGAGTCTCGAGGAAGGCGACCTTGTTCTTCGGCGCGTTCAGTCCGCCAAGAATTCCAACAAGTTGACGCCGAAGTGGGAAGGCCCTTACCGGGTGAAGCGAGTCACAAGGCCTGGCGCTGTCCGCCTTGAGACCGAAGATGGCGTACTAGTGAGCAACTCCTGGAACATCGAGCATCTTCGTAAGTTTTACCCGTAAGGCGCGGTTGCCGGACCCTGTCCGGCAACCACCCTTTTGTACAAGTCTTGCCGCTGTTGCATGTAATCCTTTGTACAAAGCCAGGCGCAGACCCTGAGCACAAGTAAATGAAGCGCTGACACCCCGGGGTTATAGCATGCATGCTAGGTCGAGTCTCGTCCTTGGTTAGGGTTGATAGTGCCTAACAGCGGCTAACCCCTAGCTTAGAGGTCGAGTGTCCGTCCCTTTGCTTTTCTTTCGTTCGCAGGGCTCGCATATCCTGGCCAGACTGCTTGAGGACGAAAAGGAGAAGAAGGGTGCGCCATCACCTGGGCCCCGGCAAGCCAGTGTTGCTGGGGGCTGCGAGTGCCAAGATTCATCCACGGCAAGCCAGAGTTGCCGGGGGCTGCGATATCAGATAAGTCTTTCATCCCTCATCATGCATCCTCTTATGGACTGGGGAATGCGAAACCGCGTTTCTTCCCGAAAACTGCCGTGCTCCCTCAACTCTAGGCCCTGGGGCTCATTCCCGGGGCCAAGTTTGGTCGTAGTCGTGGCAGCAAAGGGATGGAACGAGGAGGCTGCACCCACCTCGTTCCCGCCTCCGTCAATGGCGTGAGAAAGGTTGAGCGACGTGGGAAGGCGGCAGGGCCTGTTGCCGGGAGATGAAATGTCTGTCCGAGGGATACCAAGGATTTGCTCCTTGGCGTGGGTTCAACCCGCGAGACAAATAACCCGGCAAACATCCCCTTTTCATTAAAAAACATCCCACTCAGGTACAGTCCATAGAGGATGAAAAACATGAAAGAGGGGATTACAAGTTTTAGATGCAGCTAAGGCCCGAAGGCTTACAAATTAAAAAGATAAGATGCCCGTAATCCCTTTCCTGTCCCTCTCTTCAGGAGGTAGGTCAAGGAGGCGAAAAAGGGCAAAAGGGGCACCTAGGCGAGCTACGGGTGCCAGAAGACACCAAGAGAACATCCCGGGGGCCGTCCAAAGGCTGGACGGCGATGATGGCGCCGGAAGCGGGGCTCGAAGACGGGGCGGCAGGACGTCAGCACGCTGTCGAGGGCACCACGCCCTTGTACTCCGACCTGACGGCCTCGTCGCCAGCCCTCTTCCCCTTCCGCAGCCTCCCTACACCAGCCGCCCAAGGAGACGACCCCGGGGAGTTCAAGAGCCGGCAACACGGATGATGGGGTCGCCGGTGCCGCGCGAGGCGGCGCCCGACACCTAGTCGGACCCGCCATCCCGCCGCCCGCTACCCTCATCGTCGCTGTCGCTCTCCTCCTCGTCACTCTCGCTCGAGGGGGAGCCTTCACTATCGGAGGAGCTGTCCACGCAGCACTTCGCCCGAGTGCCGAAGCACCCGAAGACCTTGACGGAGAGGAGATCGCCCTCCATCAACTTAAAATGGAGGGTAAACCCCTCCATCAGGCTGTGGATACGGGCGAACGTCTTCCACCCTCGATCAAGATACATCACATTAGGGGCTGGGAATACAACGCGGACTCGCGTGCCGCTGATCCCACAGCCCCTCATGTGCAGTCTCAGTGTCTCGGGCGGGTCCAACTCCATCGCGCTCGCAAACGGAGCTGGAAGCCGGAGGCGACGACGAGGCGCCCGGCGCAGCCTGACGAAGAACTCGCAAGGGTCGTCCCCTATATGGACCGCCGTGGGGGGAGGAGCCGCCGGCGGAGGCGAAGCTGGCGCGCCGCCCCGTCCGCCTCTTCCCCGAGCGCCTCGACCTCGTCCTCGACCTCGTCCTCGATCTCGCCCCCTCCCTCTTCCCCTTATGGCTGGCTCTGCCACCACGGGCGTGGGAGAAGGAGGGGTGCGTTGTCTGGCGGCGACCCTCGCCGCCACCGATGAAGGGCCAGGGTTCCCTTTCTCCATGGCGAATGAGAGAAAGGGGAGCAGAAGCTGAAGAAAGGAGGAGATGAGAGAGTGCTGGCTCCTGTGCTCCCCTCCCACTCTTTATAAAGGAGCGAGGTGGGGGCTCGGCCGCCCCGCTCAGCGAATCAAGGCACGGGAAGAGCAGGGAGTCGGGGCCGACCCGCTGCCTCTGCTCGCGACGGCCCAGTTTCCCACTTCCACCGTCCGCGACCCCAAGCGCATGGGAGCCGCGTGGCGGGGATGCAGAACCAAGGCGACGGATGAGGCGGCCTCGCCCCACCCTGTGATCGCGGGGAGTGGACGCCTCGAAAACCGCGCACCGGCCCCGTCCAGTAAATGCACCACGCCCCCACGCCTACCTCCGTTTAGGTAGGAGGGCGTGAACCGTCCCCTTCATCATGGCTTGACGCATGATCGCAGGGCTTAGCCCCGCGCACGCCGCCCACGTCACCCACGACGCCGCGTTTGACACGTGCCGTTCTGGGTGTGCGCGGTGGAAGCGGAGAGATATGCGGCGTGACCTAGGCCGCACGTGCCCGTGCACTGTTTTGGGCCTGGCCCAACAGCGCTCGGCACCGTATCTGGCCCAGGCCCGGGGGCTCCTGTCGGTGTACTAGAGTAGGGGTACCCTAGTATCCCGAACTTGTGCACGGGCAGTCGCAGCATCCCGCGGCAAGGCTTGCCGGGTGACCGCCAAGATCCTCCGCGGCTACTTTGAAGACCATTCAAGAACAAAGTACTCAAACCAAGGCCCCGGCAAGAGGAGCTGGCCGGGAAGGAAACCAAGACCCCGGCAATAGGAGCTTGCCGGGAAGGCCACTCAAGGCATTCCAAGGAACTTGCCGCGGCGCACCACGCGTTCCGGCAAGGCCCGGTGAGCGACAAGCTCCCGAACACGACAAGACGATGACCGCGGCAAGGAGCTTGCCGCGGGAAACCCCCACTTCGTGCCCGCGCTCCAGCACACCTGCCAACGTGTCGCTCTAGGACCCTCCCAAGCACACGTGGCAGGGGGCCGTGCAGCTAGGGGTGCGAGGTGGCAAGCAGGCGCTGACAAGATAACCATCGTGGCAAACGGTGGCGTCCCTAGCGGTCCCTTTCGGTACTGTTTAGGCGACACAGACGGGCAATTAATGCCCTTGTCCCCTGCCGCCAGGGTTAGGTACGATACACTGTAACGGGTAGCTGTACCTACCACAGCACCTTTCCATTTTTTCCCTTTACCTCCGTTGCCACCTGTGGGTAACCCCTTGAGCATATAAAAGGAGGCCCGTGTGCAACGAGGGGGGGAGGAGGCCAGTTCGAACACCCACGCTCGGTCTTGCTAGCTGCTGGTGTGTACTGTAGCACTCCGCACTCCCGAGCTAGAAATCAATACCAAGCCACAAAGCAGGAGTAGGGTTTTACGCATCCGTGCGGCCCGAACCTGGGTAAATCGCTCGCGTGCTTCGCCTCGATCTGCTCTTTGCGCGACCTCCGCCCCCGCCGAACCGAAAGGGACCCGGCCCGCCGGTCCCATAGGTGCCCGTGGATCAGCAACCCCGGCAGTAACATTGTGTGGGCAAGTCCAGCACGAAACTATATTACATATCAAGATCAAAGGAACATCACTCCTCTCTTTCAAACCTTGTAAGGTGCAATGATACGCTAAGACAATTGTGTATAAAATTGAAAAGAGTAATAAACATTGGTTGCAAACCATGCAGTTCAAGGCACAAGTCAGAGTAAGTAGTAGTTAACAGGCATGAGGATTAAGGACTTACAACAACGGCTTTGACTAGTGTAGTCATGCCCTTTGTCTTGCTGGTGTGACAATCCTTGAAAATTTCCACAGCATTTGGTTCAGGTACTTTTTGGTCCTTGCGGGCTTTGCTCTGCATTTGGAACAAGTCAATATAGATTTGATAATATGGTACAGCGAAAAGAGTGAAACAACAGCTAATTACAAGAGCCTTGCAGTGTGCAATATAGCTACGAGATCCTGTCGTCTGTTGGAATTTCACTTTCGTATGGTTGGCCTTGTTCTTTGAATAGTTCACATACAAGAAGATAGATTTGTGAGGCACATGCATAAATAGGACTTCAACATGTGATCTGATCACATATATATAGTGTACCTAATACTTTGGATCAGACTAGTGTTTAACGAGGCCTCTCCAGTCTTCATCCGATATATTTTCCACTGGAGATGTGTGGGAAAGTTTACTATTAGCCTTGCCTTCAAAGTGAGTTTTCCTCAAGTTATACTGATACTGTCGCAGAGCAGACTTGAAAACATGGGTGCAAGCTTGTCTGGTTGCATCATCTTGGCTATCCAACTTGAACCTCATCTATTGAAAATTATGGAAGTCTCATTATCAGCAACCTAGAAAGTATGGGACAGAGCAAGACAATATTACTAGTTTCCATACATAACCATACTTACAGATAAATGGTCGAGGAAGGTGTTGAACTGGGTTTCATCTTTGTCATTCCTGTACTGAATCCATGTTGGGAGGATACGTACATGACACCTAACGGCAACTGCTGCCTATGATACTAACTTGGCTGACTCTGTAGCATCACATGGCCTTTTTAAACCTGCCTCAAAACGGATCTCCATTCTTCCTCCTCTAGATTTAGTTAACCTATAGAGCATTATCCCTGATGTTTGTTTCCTCTTGCGCCTAGGTGCTAGTCCAACAACGAACATAGGAAGTGCTAGTGTACCTCAAACTGTGAGATTACATATAAAGAAGCATGCAACTGTAACTTGACTCCAGCAACTACCTTCTTGCTGTTGAAGCTCACAAAGTTCATCTGATCTTGCCAACTCGTCTTGTGTCAAGAGTGCTTCAGAACTAGTGTCAGGTGGCAAGGGAGCTTGGGAATGTGTTGCTAGCTGAGTTGACCAACGAGTAACTCGTGCAGCTGGTGGTATTGTGGAAGGTGTTGCAACAACTAGGGTTGTCTCTGCTTGTTTGATGGAAGCTATTGGTTTTTGTTTGGCTTGTTATGCAGCTCGCATAGCACGGAAACCCTTTTTGTACAATTTTCCGTTGGACTTTGAACTTCTATTGCACCATCAGTACTAGAAGAATCTGCAGGATTCTTCTGCTTCATTTTCCCTGTCATTTTGTGTTCCTTCCTCTTTCTTTGTGCCATGTTAAGTCAAGCCGACAAGAAAAACGAATAACAATTTAGTTCTTCAGAACAAATTGATGCGTGATACAGACGAACTAAACTTTGATTTTAGACAACCACATGATAGGAGGATGTAATATGTATGAAAAACAGGACAGCATGAGATAACCAGAACTATGATGTGTAAACTAAGCAGAAGACATTTCACTAAATTAGGAGCAATGCAATGGAAGGTAGACACCTTATGAAAGATGCTACAAATATCTCTCTGCCAAGTTAATAGTGTCTCACCATAAATGGAGTTTAAACAAATGTGAAGAAGTACAAGAAGTAAATCATATGCAAGATGCAAACAACATCACGCTACCAAGTTAAAGGTCTCTCATCATTAGTGCCATTGGATATTCACAGCATTGCATATTCACAGCTTATGATGTGTAAACTAAGGAGAAGGCATTTCAACAAATTAGAAGCACTGAAAGCTAGAGAAGATATGAAAGATGCAACGAATATCACTCTACCAAGTTAAAACTGTCTCGTCATAAGTGCCATTTCAACAAATTATAAGTAGTACAAGCTAGAAAAAATGTGAGATGTAACCTATATCACACTCCCAAGTCAAACGTGTCTTATGATAAGTGATTGTTGCAGGTTACACAACAGTAATACTTTTATGTAAGAACATGGTGTGATAGACAGATATTGTATGTTCTAGACACAGGAACACGTGTCTTATTCACAAGTATAATGTGTAAAGTAAGCATATGGAGTTCAACAAAATTAGAAGCAATACAAGCTAGACATCATACATAACATGCAACCACATATAACAGTGCCAAGTTAGAGGGAGAACCTGTGATGGTGCACTAGGGGAGACGTGCTCATCATCAACACAACTACTTTGAGTGTCTATGCATGTGTTGTCTTGCAAATCTTCTTGGGGGTGGCGGAGTAGAATCTGTAGAGTCCCTCCATTTGGAAGAACCACCTATATCCGTTGCCTTGCTACTTTCTTTCTGCTTTATTGATTTTTAATTGTCAAGTAAAACCGACAAGAAAAAGCAATAAAATTCACTCTTTATAACTCATTCGTGCATGGTACTGACAATCACTACTTTGATGTAAGGCAAGCACATGATACCAGGATGGAATATGTACGAAAAACATGACGGTGTGGCATATTCACAACTGTTTGTGTAAACTAAGCATAAGCCATTTCAACAAATAAGAAGCAATGCAAGTTAGACACCACATAAAAGATGCAACCAATATGACTCTGCCAAGTTAAAAGCATCCCATCATAAATGGAGTTTCAACAAATTAGAAGTAGCGCATGCTATAAATCATATGAAAGATGCAACTAATATCACACTACATATACTAAAGGTGTCTCATCGTATTGATTCATGCGGGATACAAAAAAACAATAGTTTTATGTAAGGACATGCTTAATAGACAGATGTATGATACGTCTCCAATGTATCTATAATTTTTGATTGTTCCATGCTCTTATATTATCTGTTTTGGATGTTTAATGGGCTTTAATATGCTCTCTTATATTATCTTTGGGACTAACCTATTAACAGGAGGCCCAGTGCCAGTTTCTGTTTTTTGCCTATTTCAGTGTTTCGCAGAAAAGGAATATCAAATGGAATCCAAACGGAATGAAAACTTCGCGAGGATCTTTCTTGGAACAAACGCAATCCAGGAGACTTGGAGTGGAAGTCAAAGACGCAACGAGGCGGCCACGGGTAGGAGGGCATGCCCAGGGGGTAGGCGCCCCCCCACCCACCCTCGTGGGCCCCTCATAGCTCCACTGACGTACTTCTTTCGCCAATATATACTCTTATACCCTAAAAGCATCTAGGGGAGCCACGAAACCACTTTTCCACCGTCGCAACCTTCTGTACCCGTGAGATCCCATCTAGGGCCTTTTCCGGTGATCTCCCGAGGGGGAATCGATCACGGAGGGCTTCTACATCAACACCATAGCCTCTCCGATGATGTGTGAGTAGTTTACCACAGACCTTCGGGTCCATAGTTATTAGCTAGATGGCTTCTTCTCTCTCTTTGGTTCTGAATATAAAGTTCTCCTCGATGTTCTTGGAGATCTATTTGATGTCATATTCTTTTTCGGTGTGTTTTGCCGAGATCCGATGAATTGTGGATTTATAATCAAGTTTATCTATGAACAATATTTGGGTCTTCTCTAAATTCTTATATGCATGATTTGATATCTTTGCAAGTCTCTTTGAATTATTGGTTTAGTTTGGCCTACTAGATTGATCTTTCTTACAATGGGAGAAGTGCTTAGCTTTGGGTTCAATCTTGCGGTGTCCTTTCCCAGTGACAGTAGGGGCAGCAATGCACGTATTGTACTGTTGCCATCGAGGATAAAAAGATGGGTTTTATATCATATTGCTTGAGTTTATCCCTCTACATCATGTCATCTTGCCTAATGTGTTACTTTGTTCTTATGAACTTAATACTCTAGATGCATGCTGGATAGCGGTCGATGTGTGGAGTAATAGTAGTAGATGCAGAATCGTTTCGGTCTACTTGACACAGACGTGCCGTTTATATTCATGATCATGCCTAGATATTCTCATAACTATGCGCTTTTCTATCAATTGCTCGGCACTAATTTGTCACCCACCGTAATACATGCTATCATGAGAGAAGCCACTAGTGAAACCTATGGCCCCCGAGTCTATTTTATATCATATAAGTTTCCTATCTATAATTCTAGTTTACTATCTATTTTATTTTGCAATCTTTACTTTTCAATCTATACAACAAAAATACCAAAAATATTTATCTTATTATCTTTATCAGATCTCACTTTTCCAAGTGGCCGTGAAGGGATTGATAACCCCTTTATCGCGTTGGTTGCAAGGTTCTTGATTGTTTGTGCAGGTACTAGGCGACTTACGTGTAATGTCCTACTGGATTGATACCTCGGTTCTCAAAAACTGAGGGAAATACTTATGCTACTTGGCTGCATCACCCTTCCGTCTTCAAGGGAAAACCAACGCACGCTCAAGAGGTAGCAAGAAGGATTTCTGTCGCCGTTGCCGGGGAGATCTATGCTCAAGTCAAGACTTACCAAGTACCCATCATAAACTCTTCTCCCTCGCATTACATTATTTGCCATTCGCCTCTCGTTTTCCTCTCCCCCACTTCACCTTTGCCATTTTATTCGCCCTCTTCCATTCGTCCTTCTGTTTTCTCATGTTACCATGTGCCTTCTATTAGCTTGCATCTTCGCTTGCTAAATATCTATTGTTATGAATCCTCATCCTCTTGCTAATATTTTTAAAAGATCCAATTATGATGAACCAATTGCTAGTGAGTTGAGTGCACTAGATTATCTTTATGGAGTTTTGCTTGAAATCCGTGAATCTGAAAATTGTGATGAAGTGCTTTATAAAGTGATTCACTATAGATCTTTGAATAAAAAGCATGATTGCAATGATGTTATTATAAATTATATGAATGTCAATTGTGCTGATAATATGCGAAACCCTAAGCTTGGGGATGCTAGTTTTGCTATGTCCACTACTTGTTGCAATGATCATGATTGGGGTGATTCTTCTTATGATCTTGAACATTTATTTAAGCCCCATGATGAATATAAGATTGATAATAATGTTTGCAATATTGAAAATGGGTTTGGAAGAGTGTCAACTTTAGATCCCACATAATTGGAGAATGTTCAATCTTATGCAATTTTTGATAAAAGTGGGTTTGGAGAGGTTATGACTTTAGTTAATGTTAATCCCATATTTTGGAAGAGTGTCAACTTTGCATGCATGTGGATCATGTTGAAAATATTTTATGTGATAGATATTTTGTTGAATTTTCTTATGATCCCACATGTAATTATTATGAGAGAGGAAAATATGATTGTACAAATTTTCATGTTACTAAATTACCTCTCGTTATGTTGAGATTGCTATTGTTTCTTTCCGCTTCCTTGCATATGCTAGTTTTTGCTTGCTATGATAATTTGTTTGCCCATAAGATGCCTATGCATAGGAAGTATGTTAGACTTAGATGTGTTTGTCACGTGTTTCATGATGCTCTCTTTGTGCTTCAATTCTTGTCTCTCATGTGAGCATCATTGAAATTATCAATGCCTAGCTAGGGGCGTTAAATTATAGCGCTTGTTGGGAGGCAACCCAATTTTGTATTTGTTCTTCACTTTTTGTTCCTGTTTAGTAATAAATAATTCATTTAGACTCTGTTATGATTGTTTTTTATGTTTTAATTGGTGATTGTGCCAAGGAAAGCCTTTAGGATCTTCTTGGGTGATTGTTGTTTGATCTTGCTGGAAAAAAACAGAAAGTATAAGCTCACGAGAATAATTTTCATCTTTTACCAGAGAGAGGTAAAACATCAATTACAACTACAGTAGATCAATATAAAAATTATGTAGGCCGCCCTAATGTTTCAGAATTTCTGGAGTTACAAAAGTATTTGAAACCTCCAGATTGCTACAGACTATTCTGTTTTTGACAGATTCTGTTTTTCGTGTGTTGTTTGCTTATTTTGATGAATCCATGGCTAGTATCGGGGGGTATGAACCATACAGAAGTTGGAATGCAGTAGGTTTAACACCAATATAAATAAAGAATGAGTTCATTACAGTACCGTAAAGTGGTGGTTTGTTTTCTTATACTAACGGAGCTCATGAGATTTTCTGTCGAGTTTTGTGTTGTGAAGTTTTCAAGTTTTTGGGTAAAAATTTGATGGGTTTTGGAACAAGGAGTGGCAAGAGCCTAATCTTGGGGATACCCAAGGCACCCCAAGGTAAAATTCAAGGACAACCAAAATCCTAAGCTTGGGGATGCCCCAGAAGGCATCCCCTCTTTCGTCTTCATCTATCGGTAAGTTTACTTGAGGCTATATTTTTATTCATCACATGATATGTGTTTTGCTTGGAGCTTCTTATATGATTTGAGTCTTTGCTTTTTAGTTTACCACAATAATCTTGCTGTACACACCTTTTGGAGAGACACACATGAATTAGAATTTATTAGAATACTCTATGTGCTTCACTTATATCTTTTGAGCTAGATAATTTTGCTCTAGTGCTTTGCTTATATCTTTTTAGAGCACGGTGGTGGTTTTATTTTATAGAAATTATTGATCTCTCATGCTTCAATTATATTATTTTGAGAGTCTTTTAGAACAGCGTGGTACTTTACTTTGGTTATGAAATTAGTCCTAATATGATAGGCATCCAAGATGGGTATGATAAAAACTTTCATATAGAGTGCATTGAATACTATGAGAAGTTTGATACTTGATGATTGTTTTGAGATATGAAGATGGTGATATTAGAGTCATGCTAGTTGAGTATTTATGAATTTGATAAATACTTGTTTTGAGGTTTGCAAGTCCCGTAGCATGCACGTATGGTAACTGTTGTGTAACAAATTTGAAGCATGAGGTGTTTCTTTGATTGTCCTCCTTATGAGTGGCGGTCGGGGACGAGCGATGGTCTTTTCCTACCAATCTATCCCCCTAGGAGCATGTGTGTAGTGCTTGGTTTTAATGACTTGTAGATTTTTGCAATATATGTGAGTTCTTTATGACTAATGTTGAGTCCATGGATTATACGCAGTCTCACCCTTCCGTCATTGCTAGCCTCTTTGGTACCATGCATTGCCCTTTCTCACCTCGAGAGTTGGTGCACACTTCGCCGGTGCATCCAAACCCCATGATATGATACGCTCTATCACACATAAGCCTCCTTATATCTTCCTCAAAACAACCACCATACCTACCTATTATGGCATTTCCATAGCCATTCCGAGATATATTACCATGCAACTTTCCACCGTTCCGTTTATTATGACACGCTTCATCATTGTCATTTTGCCTTGCATGATCATGTAGTTGACATTGTATTTGTGGCAAAGCCACCGCTCATTTTTTTTTACATGTCACTCTTGAATCATTGCACATCCTGGTACACCGCCGGAGGCATTCATATAGAGTCATATTTTGTTCTAATATCGAGTTGTAATTTTTGAGTTGTAAATAAATAGAAGTGTGATGATAATCATTATTAGAGCATTGTCTCGTGTGTGGAAATAAAAAAAGAGAGAAAGGCTAAATAAAAAAGGAGAAGGCCCAAAAAATGAGAGAAAAAGAGAGAAGGGACAATGTTACTATCCTTTTTCCACACTTATGCTTCAAAGTAGCACCATGATCTTCATGATAGAAAGTCTCTTATTTTGTCACTTTCATATACTAGTGGGAATTTTCATTATAGAACTTGCCTTGTATATTCCAACTATGGGCTTCCTCAAAATGCCCTAGGTCCTCGTGAGCAAGCAAGTTGGATGCACACCCACTTAGTTTCTTTTGTTGAGCTGTCATACATTTATAGCTCTAGTGCATCCCTTGCATGGCAATCCCTACTCCTCACATTGACATCAATTGACGGGCATCTCCATAGCCCATTGATTAGCCGCGTCGATGTGAGACTTTCTCCCCCTTTTGTCTTCTCCACGCAACCTCCATCATCATATTCTTTTCCACCTATAGTTCTATGTCCATGGCTCGCGCTCATGTATTGCGTGAAAGTTGAAAAAGTTTGAGAATACTAAAGTATGAAACAATTGCTTGGATTGTCATCGGGGTTATGCCTGATGGGAGCATTTTGTGTAACGAAAATGAAGCATGGCCAAACTATATGATTTTGTAGGGATGATATTTCTTTGGCTATGTTATTTTGAGAAGACATAATTGCTTGGTTAGTATGCTTGAAGTATTATTATTTTTATGTCAATATTAAACTTTTGTCTTGAATCTTTCGGATATGAATATTCATGCCACAATAAAGAAAATTACATTGAAAATTATGTTAGGAAGCATTCCACATCAAAAATTCTGTTTTTATCATTTACCTACTCGAGGACAAGCAGGAATTAAGCTTGGGGATGCTGATATGTCTCCAACATATCTATAATTTTTTATTGTTCCATTCTATTCGATGTAATATTCTTTTGCGGTGTGTTTGCCAAGATCCATGAATTTTGGATTTATGATCAAGTTTATCTATGAACAATATTTGGTTCTTCTTTGAATTATTATATGCATGATTTGATATCTTTGCAAGTCTCTTCGAATTATCGGTTTAGTTTGGCCTACTAGATTGATCTTTCTTGCAATGGGAGAAGTACTTAGCTTTGGGTTCAATCTTGCGGTGTTCTTTCCCAGTGACAGTAGGGGCAGCAAGGCATATATTGTATTGTTTCCATCGACGATAAAAAGATGGGGTTTATATCATATTTCTTGAGTTTACCCCTCTACATCATGTCATCTTGCCTAATGCGTTACTCTATTCTTATGAACTTAATACTCTAGATGCATGTTGGATAGCGGTCGATGTGTGGAGTAATAGTAGTAGATGCAGAATCGATTCGGTCTACTTGATATGGACGTGATGCTTATATTCATGATCATGCCTAGATATTCTCATAACTATGCGCTTTTCTATCAATTTCTCGGCACTAATTTGTCACCCACCATAATACATGCTATCATGAGAGAAGCTACTAGTGAAACCTATGGCCCCGGGGTCTATTTTATTTCATATAAGTTTCCGATCTACAATTCTAGTTTACTATTTATTTTACTTTGAAATCTTTACTTTTCAATCTATACAACAAAAATACCAAAAATATTTATCTTATTATCTTTATTAGATCTCACTTTTGCAAGTGGTCGTGAAGGGATTGACAAACCCTTTATCGCATTGGTTGCAAGGTTCTTGATTGTTTGTGCAGGTACTAGGTGACTTGCGTGTAATCTCCTACTGGATTGATACCTTGGTTCTCAAAAACTGAGGGTAATACTTACACTAATTTGCTGCATCACCCTTTCCTCTTCAAGGGAAAACCAACGCATGCTCAAGAGGTAGCAATGTACTATGTACTAAAAACAGGAATGCATGTCACATTAACAGGTATAATGTATAAACTAAGCAGAATAGCACATGCAATTTAACCGGATTGGAAGAATTACAACCTAGATACCATATCCAACATGCAACCACATATCACGCTGCCAAGTTAGAGAAAGCACCTGCGATGCTGGTGTAGGGGAAATGCGGTTATCAACTACAGAGCTATGTTCACTATCTTCATCTAGCCTTGTTGTTTCTTGAGAATCATGTGTGGAGGCTGACACTGCATTCTTCAAAAGAGGATCTTGTAACACCCTCGATGCGACTATAGCTCCCACGTGTCGAGGCACGACTTAGAGGCATAATCGCATTGAAGGCATATGTCGCAAGTTAGGCAATCTTCACAACATCCCATGTAAAATAATTCATAAAGGGGAGATAACAAAGTTGGCTTACACTCGCCACGTCAATCAAGGTACATAAATAACATTACATCATCCAAACACTCATGGCCCGACTACGGCGCCAAAATAAAAGATAACCCAACAAGCGACACAGTCCCAATCACCCCCAACTGGGCACCACTACTGATCATCGGGAAAGGAAACATAGTATCGTTGAGAGTCTTCGTCGAACTCCCACTTGAGCTCATATGCGTCTCCTGGAGTGGAATCATCAGGCCCTGCATCTGGTGTAATAGTAATCTGTGAGCCACAGGGACTCAGCAATCTCGCACCCTTGCGATCAAGACTATTTAAGCTTATAGGTAAGGCAAGGTAAAATATGAGTGGAGCTGCAGCAAGCGACTAGCAAGTATGGTGGCTAACTTATTCGCAAAAGAGAGCGAGAAGAGGAGGCAAAGCACGAGCGAGAAACTAGAGAGCAACCTACGCAAACATTACTCCAACACCGTGTCCGCTTCCCGGACTCCGCCGAGAAGAGGCCATCATGGTAACACACTCAGTTGATTCATCTTAATTAAATTAAGGTTCAAGTTATCTACAACCGGACATTAACAAATTCCCATCTGCCCATAACCGCGGGCATGGATTTCGAAAGTTCAAATCCCTGCAGGGGAGTCCCAACTTAGCGCATGACAAGCTCTCACGGTCAACGAAGTAATAGACCTCCTCCCGAGACATTCCGATCAGACTCGGCATCCCGGTTCTACAAGACAACTCTGACAATGTTAAAACAAGACCAGCAACACCGCTCGAATGTGCCGACAAATCCCGATAGGAGCTGCACATATCTCGTTCTCAGGGCACACTCAGATGAGACTAGCTACGAGTAAAACCAACCCTCAAGTTTCCCCGAGGTGGCCCCGTAGGCAGCTCAGTTCGGACCAACACTCAGAGGAGCACTGGCCCGGGGGGGTTAAAATAAGATGACCCTTGGGCTCCGGTAACCCAAGGGAAAAAGAGGCTTGGTGGCGAATGGTAAACCAAGGTTGGGCATTGCTGGAAAAGCTTTAATCAAGGCGAACTATCAAGGGGTTCCCATTATAACCCAACCGCGTAAGGAACGCAAAAATCTGGGAACATAACACCGATATGACGGAAACTAGGGCGGCAAGAGTGGAACAAAACACTAGGCGAGAGGCCGAGCCTTCCACCCTTTACCAAGTATATAGATGCATTAATAAAACAATATAATATAATGATATCCCAACAAGTAAATAAATGTTCCAACAAGGAACGGCCTCCAATCTTCACCTGCAACTAGCAACGCTATAAGAGGGGCTGAGCAAAGCGGTAACATAGCCAATCAATGGTTTGCTAGGACAATGGTGGGTTAGAGGTTTGACATGATTTGGGAGGCTTGAGCAAGTGGTAGGCATCGTAGCAATTGGCATAGCAAAAGAGCGAGCAACTAGCATAGCAAAGATAGTAGTGATTTCGAGGGTATGATCATCTTGCCTGCACAAGTTGTCAGAGTTGACTGGATCCTCGAAAGCAAACTCAACGGGCTCCTCGTTAGCGAACTCGTCTCCCGGCTCTACCCAAACAAGACAAACAAGCAACAAGGATACAATCAACCACGTGCAAGGATCAAAGACAATATGATGCAATGATGATATGCTATGCGGGATGCGATGCGGGATGCATATGCAAGATATGACAGGAAACACATGAACCTGGCCTCAACTTGGAAATCAAGTGTGCCACTGGAAAGATGAGATGAAATCGCTTGAAAACGATATAAAGAACGCCGGAATCGGAGTTACGGTTTGGAAATGGCAAGCGATTCAAATATGACACCGGTCTGCGATTTACAGCAAGTAGCCATCTAAATGCAATGAGATGAACATGCTACAGCACCCAAACATGACAACAAAATACATGGCAGGGATGCATTCAAGATTCTTAACAAAAGTCTAGCACTGAGCTACGGCCAATTCATCCATTAACAGGTTCAAACAAGCATGGCAAAAATGCATATGACAAACAGATCTCAGACTTAGTGAAATCAACACTTGTCTGGAATTTCAGATCAGGTAGCCCTCTTTGGAGCAACAAAACTACATGCTACAGGATCTGAACATGGCAAAGTAAAGCATGGCATGGAGCTACTCAAAGAGCTTAACAAAAGTCCCTTAGTGACCTTGAGCCAAAAGGGATCAGAAAATACAATTGCAAGCACGTGAACATAGCAAAAACATAATCAGTTTTCAAACTTAGTGAAAACTGGCACATGCTGAAATATAACTCAAGTAGGCATGTTTACGAGCTCGATGCACTCACTACGGTGCAAGTCATGGCAAGACAAGCATACATCCATCAAGAAGGCACAAAATGCAAGCTAGACGTGACAAGAACAATAACATAGCATGCACGGATCAACTACAATATCATCGGCAAAAATGCGAACAAGTTGACAATCTGCCCAGATTCACAAAGTAGCAAAAGTAGAGCTCGATTGACTCAAGCTAGAGTGCTCCATAATTGCAAACAAAGACATGGATGGATAGATAACTACAAGATTAACAAAACATCCTTACTGATCATCCTCAAAAGAGGCACGGATCACTAGGAAACAACAAGAACATATGGCATCATGAGATAAACAGCTCCAGGACTTTGTGAAATCTAAGTCCCTGAAAACAGAATTAGCAAGTGCACCACTTTGCAATCTTGCACAAGTCAACACACACATCACAAAAATACATGGGTCGCACCTCTGGAAAGATGACAAAACCCTTAACAAAACACATGTAGAGCATCAGGGCATATCATGCACACATTAATCATGGCAAAAATGACAAAAGTGCTAAACGGAGTAGCAGATCTGACAATTAACTCAAATAGCCCTCTTCTAACAGCATTTCGGGCATCGAGATGAACTCAAATGAAAATGATGCAATGTAATGAAATGATGTACTCTCTGAGATGAACATTTGATATGCTATATGCATGAATCGGAGCAACGGATGCAAAGTTACGGGGCCATGAACAGGGGCACTTGAAATGAAAATTTCGGGACTTAGAGAAAAAATGCAACCTCCCAAATCTAGGGTTTCGGTGGCACGCGGCCCGAGGTTCGCCGACGCGAGCTCGAGGTCACCGGCAAGGTGGGTTCGTCGGCGGGGAGAAGAGGGGAGGCGAGGCCGGGGCCGGATCCGGCGGAGGAGGGAGGAGGCGGCGCCGGGCGCGGGCGGCGGCCGGGGCCGGGCCGGCGTCGACGAGGAGGCGGGGCGGCGAGCTGCGGCGGCGCGGTGGCGATGCGGCAGCGGCGGGGCGGCGGCGATGCGGCAGCGGCGGGGCGGCGGCGCACGCCCGGAAGCGAAGGAGACGGCGGTGCGTGCGGGCGAGCGCCTCGGCCCGGGCGGGAGCGGTGGAGGGCCTGCCCTGGGCCTTCGCAGGCCGGCGGTGCGGAGCGGCGATGTGGGCCCTGGGCGGATGAATCCCGGGGCGCCACGTGGCGGCGGACGTCGGCAACGGACACGTCCGTCGGTGGCAATATGTCCGGCGGGCGCGGTGAGGGATTTTCTAGGGTTTCAGAGGTAGGAGGAGATCCGAAAATCGGGGGGTGTTTAAATAGGCATAGAGGGAGCTTGGATAGTCCAAATGAGGTGCAGTTTTCGGCCATGCGATCGTGATCGAACGATCTAGATGATGGAGCAGATTTAAGTGGGTTTTGGGCCAAATTGGAGGGGTGTTGGGCTGCAACACACACGAGGCCTTTTCGGTCCCTCGGATAACCGTTGGAGTATCAAACGAAGTCCAAATGATAAGAAACTTGACAGGCGGTCTACCGGTAGTAAACCAAGGCCGCTTGGCAAGTCTCGGTCCAATCCAGAAATGTTTAATACCCACACACGAAAGAAAGCTACAAATGACCACGGGAGGAGAACGAAGCGCTGGAATGCAAAACGGACAACGGGGAAAATGCTCGAATGCATGAGACGAACACATATGCAAATGCAATGCACATGATGACATGATATGAGCTGCATGACAACAATAACAACACACGGAGACAAAACCCGAACCCGAGGAAATAAATATAACTTAACGCCGAAAACGGCAAGAGTTGGAGTACAAATTGGGAAAGTTACATCCGGGGTGTTACAACACTCCACCACTACGAAAGGATCTCGTCCCGAGATCTAGGACTGAAAGAACGCCGAGTACTCAGAATGGAGGTGATCCTCGCGTTCCCAGGTAGCTTCACGGTCGGAATGGTGTGACCACTTGACTTTGAGAAATTTGATTGACTTGTTGTGAGTCTTGCGTTCAGTCTCTTCAAGAATATCAACTGGGTGCTCACGATAAGAGAGATCTTCTTGGAGCTCAATGTCCTCGAAGTTGACTGTGCGGTCAGGAGTCTTGAAGCACTTTCGAAGCTGAGAGACATGGAACACGTCATGAACATTTGCAAAGTTTGAAGGAAGCTTGAGTTGATAGGCGAGGTCGCCTCTCTTGCTGACAATCTTGAAAGGTCCCACGTATCTAGGAGCAAGCTTCCCTTTGATACCGAAGCGACGAGTACCTTTCATAGGAGAGACGCGGAGGTAAACATGATCTCCGATCTCGAAAGCCAAATCACGATGCTTACTATCATAGTAGCTCTTCTGATGGGATTGGGCTGCTTTGAGGTTATCTCAAATGACTTTGCACATTTCTTCTGCCTCTGTGATTAAGTCATTACCCAAAAGCTGACGTTCACCGGTTTCAGACCAGTTGAGAGGGGTACGGCACTTCCTGCCATACAGAATTTCAAAAGGGGCCTTGCCCGAACTTGCTTGAAAATTGTTGTTGTAGGAGAACTCAGCATAAGGAAGACAATCCTCCCACTTCATGCCGAAGGAGATCACACAAGCCCTGAGCATATCTTCAAGAATCTGGTTGACACGCTCGACTTGAACGCTAGTTTGAGGATGGAAAGTTGTGCTGAAGCGGATGTTGGTGCCCATGGCCTTCTGAAAAGAATCCAAAAACTTGGAGGTAAAGATGCTGCCATGGTCTGAAGAGATCACTTGTGGAATACCATGCAGAGAGACAATACGAGAGGTATAGAGTTCCGCCAATTGAGCTGCAGTGATCGACTCTTTGATAGGCAGAAAGTGAGCCACTTTGGTGAGTTTGTCGATGACAACGAATATAGCATCATTGCCATGCTTGGACTTAGGAAACCCAGTCACGAAGTCCATTTCAATGTGGTCAAACTTCCATTCTAGAATGGCAAGAGGTTGGAGGAGACCTACTGTCCTTTGGTGTTCTGCCTTCACTCTTCTGCAGACATCACATTCATTCACGAATTGAGCGATCTCGCACTTCATTCGAGTCCACCAATAAGCTTGCTTGAGGTCCTGATACATCTTTGTGCTCCCAGGGTGGATGGAGAGGAGAGATTTGTGAGCCTCGTTCATAATCACTTTATGAAGGTCACCTTTGGGTTCAACAATACGATCCTCGAAGAAAAAAGTGTCTTTGTCATCAAGGTGGTAGCACTTGTACTTTGATAGGCTCTTGGCAATCCCAATCTTCACCTTTTTCACCATAGCATCAAGAAGTTGGGCTTGGCGAATCTGGTCTTCCAAGGTAGGAGAGACTTGAAGGTTAGTGAGGAAACCTTGAGGAACAACTTGCAGATTAAGTTTGTGGAAAGCTTCACAAAGCTCGGGTTGATAAGGCTTGAGAATCAGACTGTTGCAGTAAGCTTTCCTGCTCAATGCGTCAGCAACCACATTAGCCTTGCCTGGAGTATACTCGATACTCGGATTATACTCTTGAATCATTTTGACCCATCGAGTTTGCCTGAGGTTGAGATTAGGTTGAGTGAAGATGTACTTGAGACTCTTGTGATCAGTGAAAATGTCCACTTTTCTTCCCAATAGAAGATGTCTCCAAGTCAAAAGAGCATGCACAACTGCCGCCAACTCGAGATCATTAGTGGGGTATTTCTTCTCATTAGGCTTAAAATGGCGAGATGTATAAGCAACAACTTTCTTCTCTTGCATCAAAACTGCGCCAAGACCTTGGAGAGAGGCATGACAAAAGACCTCGTATGGCTTGGATTCATCAGGCGGAGTTAGCACTGGAGCAGTGATCAATTTCTCTTTCAAAGTGTTGAAAGCAATGTCACACTCCGGAGACCAAACGTACTTGACGTGCTTCTGAAGAAGATTTGAGAGAGGCTTCGCGATCTTAGAAAAGTTTTCAATGAATCTTCGGCAATAACTTGCGAGACCGAGGAAGCTACGGAGTTGCTTCACGTTCTGAGGAGGTTCCCAATTCACAATTGCAGACACCTTCTCAGGATTCACGGCAATGCCCTTGGCAGAGATGATATGACCAAGATAAAGAACCTCATCGAGCCAAAATTCACACTTGGAGAACTTGGCGTAGAACTGATGTTCTCTGAGCTTATCAAGAACCAAACGCAAGTGCTTGCCATGATCTTCCTTATTCTTCGAGAAAACCAGAATGTCGTCGAGATAGACCAAAACGAAGTCATTGGTGTAGGCGTTGAAGATGAAGTTCATCATGCGAGAGAACGTCGGAGGAGCATTAATGAGGCCAAAAGACATGACAGTGTATTCATATGAGGCAAAGCTTGTCCTGAAAGCCGTCTTGGGAATATCTTGCTCACGGATTCAAATCTGATGATAACCCATACGGAGATCAAGCTTGGAGAATACTTGGGCACCTTTGAGTTGTTCGAACAGCTCATTGATGTTGGGAAGTGGGTATTTGTTCTTGATGGTCTTCTTGTTCACTGGACGGTAATCAACACAAAGTCGGTCCGTTCCATCCTTCTTCTTCACAAAAAGAACACCACAACCCCACGGAGAAGAACTAGGCCGGATGAGACCCATTTTCTCTTGAATATCGAGTTGCTTCTTCAGCTCCTTCAACTCTTCAGGTCTGAGCTTGTAAGGACGTTTGCACACAGGTTCCGTGCCAGGCTCAAGATCAATAACGAATTCAACTGGCCGGTGCGGAGGCATTCCTGGAAGCTCTTCTGGAAAGACGTCTTGATATTCGCAGACGACTGGAATTTGAGAGATGGCATCCAATTCACCCCTCTCATTGAGAGAAAACAGACGGATAGAATTATCTCGAGCGGCAAAGACAATTACATCCTCAGACGAATGAGTCAATTGGATCTGCCTGGCTGCACAATCAAGCTGAGCCTTGTGCTTAGAAAGCCAATCCATCCCGAGAATAAGATCAATATCCGAGTTACCAAGAACCATTGGAGAAGCCAGAAACTTGAAATCACCCATCAAGATAGAAATATCCGGAACCATCAAACTAGAACTCAGACGCTTAGCCGGAGAGACGACTTGCATAGCTCTAGGTAAAGCCATAGTGCTAAAATTGTTCTCCGATGCAAATGGGAATGACATGAAGGAATGCGATGCACCAAAGTCAAAAAGTACTTTTGCAGGAACATCATTAACACGAAGGTTACCCATAATCACATCTCACGAGTCCTCTGCCTGAGCTGCATTCATCAAGTTGACCTTGGCGTGCTTGGGGTTATGCTTGAACACATCTATACTTGCCGATCTGACAGGAGGAGGAGGAGGAAGACGCCTCTAGTTGAAACACTTGTTGGCATAGTGACCCTTCTGTTGGCACTTGTTGCACGTGACCTCTGAAAGCAGATGGTGATACGGAGCACTCAATCTTGGAGCTTGAGACGAAGTCTTGTTCTGAAAGCCAGGGTTGGGTGGGTGGGAAGAACCACTGCCACCTTTGCTCTTCTGCTGATACGGCTGATGGAATGGAGGAGGAGGAAGCCAATACTTCTGCTACTTGGCCACTTGAGTAGAGGAAGAAGGAGTAACATCTCTGACTCACTTCTTGGAAGCATCACACCTCAACTGAGCAGCCTCTTGCTTCAATGCCATGTTGTAGAACTCATCGTATCTCAAGGGCTCAAAGAGAACGAGAGCTAGCTGAATTTCTTCTCTGAGACCACCCCTGAACTGATATATCATGCTCTTCTCATCAGGGACGTCCTGCTTGGCAAAGCGGGCGAGCTTCTGGAACAACTTGTTGTAGTCATAGACAGACAAAGAGCCTTGCTTCAGATTGCGGAATTCCTCACGCTTGCTTTCAACCACGCTTTGAGGGATATGATGAGCTCGGAAATCTCGACGAAAATCATCCCAAGTGATAACACATCCTCCTCTGGAGTCCTTGTACTGCTGGAACCATTCTGCAGCTTGATCTTTGAGTTGGAACGAAGCGAACTTGATAAAGTCCTCAGGCCTGACATTACTGCACTCGAAATGCTTACAGAGATCCACAAGCCAATCATCAGCATCGGTTGCCTCAACACAATTGCTGAAAGTCTTTGGCCCGTTAGCAAGGAACTAGTTGAGTGTAGCAAAGTGATTCTGATTGCTGCCTTGATTCCCTTGGTTGCCTTGATTGCGCTCTTGAAGAATTTACATGATCAACTGTGTGTTTGCATTGGTTGCGGCCATCACAGCTTGCCATGCCTCTGGAGGAGGTGGAGGTGGTGGCGGATCAGGATTCGGAGTCGTGCGCGTTGGAGGAGCCATCCTGAAGAGGTTGACCACCATTAGCACATTGACAGACAATATTGAAGCTGAATCCAACGGAATGAAAATTGCAACATATAGTCTTCACATCCGAACAAAATGAACGAATGCATTCCTCTTGGAATGGTCACATATCCATAAATTGAGAAGCCACGTAGAATTAAGGTGGAGAAATAAATCAACAAGGTACGGATCAAAAACGAATAATCGATAAGAAATCCCAATCTCAAACCAATATCCGTGGAAGAAAAACTAGAGCTACTAGAATTCCCACCTATGAAACTCCCGAACCTTTCCGGTTATGCAATCAGGTGTTGGGGATACAGGGGAAGCATAATATCTCACCCAAACTAGAAAATCCTACATCCAGCTGTATCCATCCTTCAACACATAACCAAGAAACCTTCAGAAACCATCTACCTCAACCTTCGAAAAGCATCCGTTATACAAGTTATGGCGATACTCCCGAACTCCCGCCCCAGTACTAGGTGGCGTCGAGGTTATCTCACCAACGAACTGCATAAAAGAGATTTTCGATGTCGGCGTACTAAACTCAGGTATTCCAGAACTGCAACGATAAAATTATGATGACAACACCTCAGAGCTCAACTCCCCGAGACACCTCCACTAAACCCCTGACAGGAGGCACCAAGACAATGTTCTCATCATAAAATCATCGGAACGATTCCAAGATACCCGCGTGATCCTAAAACTTTTTTTAGTGAAATTTGAGAAGAGAAGAGTCAAAACTCTACGTCAGGATGCCTTACCAGAGCGATGAGGAGACTGGGAAGTAAAAAGAATTCCTAAACTCTCCGATATATAATTCCTAAATGACTCAAAACATTTTTCTAGACACAACTCGGCCGCTAAAAACGATCAAGCAATGGGGCTCCTAAGGTCGGGGAAGGCTCTGATTACCAACTTGTAACACCCTCGATGCGACTATAGCTCCCACGTGTCGAGGCATGACTTAGAGGCATAATCGCATTGAAGGCATATGTCGCAAGTTAGGCAATCTTCACAACATCCCATGTAAAATAATTCATAAAGGGGAGATAACAAAGTTGGCTTACACTCGCCACGTCAATCAAGGTACATAAATAACATTACATCATCCAAACACTCATGTCCTAACTACGGCGCCAAAATAAAAGATAACCCAACAAGCGACACGGTCCCAATCACCCCCAACTGGGCACCACTACTGATCATCGGGAAAGGAAACATAGTATCGTTGAGAGTCTTCATCGAACTCCCACTTGAGCTCATACGCGTCTCCTGGAGCGGAATCATCAGGCCCTGCATCTGGTGTAATAGTAATCTGTGAGCCACAGGGACTCAGCAATCTCGCACCCTCGCGATCAAGACTATTTAAGCTTATAGGTAAGGCAAGGTAAAATATGAGTGGAGCTGCAGGAAGCGACTAGCAAGTATGGTGGCTAACTTATTCGCAAAAGAGAGCGAGAAGAGGAGGCAAAGCACGAGCGAGAAACTAGAGAGCAACCTGCACAAACATTACTCCGACACCGTGTCCGCTTCCTGGACTCCGCTGAGAAGAGGCCATCACGGTAACACACTCAGTTGATTCATCTTAATTAAATTAAGGTTCAAGTTATCTACAACCAGACATTAACAAATTCCCATCTGCCCATATCAGCGGGCACGGCTTTTGAAAGTTCAAATCCCTGCAGGGGAGTCCCAACTTAGCCCACGACAAGCTATCATGGTCAATGAAGGAATAGACCTCCTCCCAAGATGTTCCGATCAGACTCGGTATCTCGGTTACTCAAGACACTTCGACAGGTTAAAACAAGACCAGCAACACCGCCCAAATGTGCCGGCAAATCCCGATAGGAGCTGCACATATCTCGTTCTCAGGGCACACTCAGATGAGACTAGCTACGAGTAAAACCAACCCTCAAGTTTCCCCGAGGTGGCCACGCAGGCAGCTCAGTTCGGACCAACACTCAGAGGAGCACTGGCCCGGGGGGGGGGGTTAAAATAAGATGACCCTTGGGCTCCGGTAACCCAAGGGAAAAAGAGGCTAGGTGGCGAATGGTAAAACCAAGGTTGGGCATTGCTGGAAAAGCTTTAATCAAGGCGAACTATCAAGGGGTTCCTATTATAACCCAACCGCGTAAGGAACGCAAAAATCCGGGAACATAACACCGATATGACGGAAACTAGGGCGGCAAGAGTGGAACAAAACAGTAGGCGAGAGGCCGAGCCTTCCACCCTTTACCAAGTATATAGATGCACTAAGATAACAAGATAATATAATGATATCCCAACAAGTAACTAAATGTTCCAACAAGGAACGGCCTCCAATCTTCACTTGCAACTAGCAACGCTATAAGAGGGGCTGAGCAAAGCGGTAACATAGCCAATCAACGGTTTGCTAGGACAATGGTGGGTTAGAGGTTTGACATGGCAATTTGGGAGGCTTGCAAGCAAGTGGTAGGCATCGTAGCAATGGCATAGCAAAAGAGCGAGCAAACTAGCATAGCAAAGATAGTGATTTCGAGGGTATGATCATCTTGCCTGCACAGTTGTCAGAGTTGACTGGATCCTCGAAAGCAAACTCAACGGCCTCCTTGTTAGCGGACTCGACTCCCGGCTCTACCCAAACAAGACAAACAAGCAACAAGGATACAATCAACCACGTGCAAGGATCAAGCAATATGATGCAATGATGATATGCTATGCGGGATGCGATGCGGGATGCCAAATGCAAGATATGATAGGAAACACATGAACCTGGCCTCAAATTGGAAAATCAATTGTGCCACTGGAAAGATGATATGAAATCGCTTGAAAACGATATAAAGAACACCGGAATCGGAGTTACGGTTTGGAAATGGCAAGCGATTCAAATATGACACCGGTCTGCGATTTACAGCAAGTAGCCAACTAAATGCAATGAGATGAACATGCTACAGCACCCAAACATGACAACAAAATACATGGCAGGGATGCATTCAAGATTCTTAACAAAAGTCTAGCACTGAGCTACGGCCAATTCATCCATTAACAGGTTCAAACAAGCATGGCAAAAATGCATATGACAAACAGATCTCAGACTTAGTGAAATCAACACTTGTCTGGAATTTCAGATCAGGTAGCCCTCTTTGGAGCAACAAAACTACATGCTACAGGATCTGAACATGGCAAAGTAAAGCATGTCATGGAGCTACTCAAAGAGCTTAACAAAAGTCCCTTAGTGACCTTCAGCCAAAAGGGATCAGAAAATACAATTGCAAGCACATGAACATAGCAAAAACATAATCAGTTTTCAGACTTTGTGAAAACTGGCACATGCTGAAATATAACTCAAGTAGGCATGTTTACGAGCTCGATGCACTCACTACGGTGCAAGTCATGGCAAGAAAAGCATACATACATCAAGAAGGCACAAAATGCAAGCTAGACATGACAAGAACAATAACATAGCATGCACGGATCAACTACAACATCATCGGCAAAATTGCAAACAAGTTGACAATCTGCCCAGATCCACAAAGTAGCAAAAGCAGAGCTCGATTGACTCAAGCTAGGGTGCTCCATAATTGCAAACAAAGACACGGATGGATAGAGCACTACAATATTAACAAAACATCCTTACTGATCATCCTCAAAAGAGGCACGGATCACTAGGAAACAACAAGAACATATGGCATCATGAGATAAACAGCTCCAGGACTTAGTGAAATTACTAAGTCTCTGAAAACAGAATTAGCAACTGCACCGCTTTGCAAGCTTGCACAAGTCACCATATACATCAAAAAAATACATGGGTTGCACCTCTGGAAAGATGACAAAACCCTTAACAAAACACATGTAGAGCATCAGGGCATATCATGCACACATTAATCATGGCAAAAATGACAAAAGTGCTAAACGGAGTAGCAGATCTGACAATTAACTCAAATAGCCCTCTTCTAACAGCATTTCGGGCATCGAGATGAACTCAAATGAAAATGATGCAATGTAATGAAATGATGTACTCTCTGAGATGAACATTTGATATGCTATATGCATGAATCAGAGCAACGGATGCAAAGTTACGGGGCCATGAACAGGGGCACTTGAAATGAAAATTTCGGGACTTAGAGAAAAAATGCAACCTCCCAAATCTAGGGTTTCGGTGGCACGCAGCCCGAGATTCGCCGGCGCGAGCTCGAGGTCGCCGGCGAGGTGGGTTCGTCGGCGGGGAGAAGAGGGGAGGCGAGGCCGGGGCCGGATCCGGCGGAGGAGGGAGGAGGCGGCGCCGGGCGCGGGCGGCGGCCGGGGCCGGGCCGGCGTCAACAAGGAGGCGGGAGGGCGAGCTGCGGCAGCGCCGTGGCGATGCGGCAGCGGCGGGGCGGCGGCGCGCGCCCGGAAGCGAAGGAGACGGCGGCGCGTGCGGGCGAGCGCCTCGGCCCGGGCGGGAGCGGTGGAGGGCCTGCCCTGGGCCTCCGCGGGCCGGCGGCGCGGAGCGGCGATGTGGGCTCCCGCACGAACGAATCCCGGGGTGCCACGTGGCGGCGGACGTCAGCAACGGACACGTCCGTCGGTGGCAATATGTCCGGCGGGCGCGGTGAGGGATTTTCTAGGGTTTCGGAGGTAGGAGGAGATCCGAAAATCGGGGGGTGTTTAAATAGGCATAGAGGGAGCTAGGAGAGTCCAAATGAGGTGCGGTTTTCGGCCACGCGATCGTGATCGAACGATCTAGATGATGGAGCAGAGTTAGGTGGGTTTTGGGCCAAATTGGAGGGGTGTTGGGCTGCAACACACACGAGGCCTTTTCGGTCCCTCGGATAACCGTTGGAGTATCAAACGAAGTCCAAATGATATGAAACTTGACAGGCGGTCTACCGGTAGTAAACCAAGGCCGCTTGGCAAGTCTCGGTCCAATCCGGAAATGTTTAATACCCACACACGAAAGAAAGCTAGAAATGACCACCGGAGGAGAACGAAGCGCCGGAATGCAAAACGGACAACGGGGAAAATGCTCGAATGCATTAGACGAACACATATGCAAATGCAATGCACATGATGACATGATATGAGATGCATGACAACGATAAAAACACACGGAGACAAAACCCGAACCCAAGGAAATAAATATAACTTAACCACGGAAACGGCAAGAGTTGGAGTACAAATTGGGAAAGTTACATTCGGGGTGTTACATATCTTTTCTCAAAGTAACCAACTGGGTGACTGTCTCATCATAAGTGATTGATGAGGGATACACAAGAACATTAGTTTGATGTAAGAACATGGCTAATAGACAAATGTACTAGTATGTACCAGCGGCCTTAGCTTCCACAAGCTTCAAATTCATGTCAAGCCTACCCTCAAGACCCGCGTGAGCCTCGGCCACCTAGCGATCAACCTCCTCCTGGGCCCTGGCCTCGTGCACGCTGACGGCATCCTCTGCCTGGGTGACTTGACACTCCCTCGTCTCCAGTCGTTCGAGCTCAAGGCTACGTTCCATGGCTTCCAGCACCAGCGCCTACTCGCGCTTTCGGATCTCTTCCTCTTCGGCGGGCGCCCCCCTCAACGACGTAAGGGCGGATCTACGTGCCTCCACTTGCTGATCCAAGATGGCGCTCTAGGCTTGGAGCTCCCAGCGCGCTTCTCTGCGACCTCGCGACGGCAATCAGCTTCCCGAGCCTCTTCCAGAGCTCGGGAGCAGGCCTCACGGGAAGCTACGACGGAAGCCTCGGCCTTCGCATTATCGAGCTCGCGCTGGTGGCGCTCGAAATTGATAGCCACCTTCAGCTTATGTCGCTCCTCCACCAGCCGAAGACCCTCGGCCATGAGCCGCACGTCCGCATCCACGAGCTCTTCACCAAGCCGGTTCATCGCGCCCATCACCTCCTGAAAGAGCTCATGGAAGATGACACTCCTTTCTTGAGCCGACTCTAGCATGTTGCTGACTCCGTCCTCTGCCGCGGGGACTGTAGACGGGGCCCAAAGTGCCTCGCCCCTCTCAGCGGGGGGTAGGGGGCTGGCGCCCGCCCACTTGCGGGCCAGGCCTCGCAAGGAGCTCGAACGAGTGAAGGCCCGCTGCTTGAAGAGGAACCCAAGACCGAAGCCATCCAGCTGCCGTCCACGACCAGGGGAGGAACCCTTGGCATGCAAGCTGTACTCCAAGCAAGGCCGCAAAGGAGAGACGGTGAAGGTGCGAGCTCAAGACGCCTTGTCGACGGGCTGGCTTCCCTGGTCGACTCCACGCCATGAGCAGCATGCAGGCTTGCAGCGCTCGAGTCTAGCGAGAGAAGCAAGGCGAGAGGAGGCTGCTTCTCAGGAGATCGTGCGTCCTTCGCGGAAGGGATCCTGAAGAGATATCATCAGGAAGGGAATCAGCACGCGGAGAATCACCAAGATAAGGTCCTTACTCGTCAATGGCGATGTACTTTCTCCGTTTTAACGGCCCGAAGGTGCCGCTGCTTGGGGACCCCTTCCTCTTGCGGAGCTCTTCGAAGCCCACGCAGAGCCGACCGAATCGCTGGACATGGCGGCCCACATGAGGCGTGCTACCTCTTGAGCACTGCGTTGGTTTTCCCCGAAGAGGAAGGGATGATGCATCAAAGTAGCGTAAGTATTTCCCTTAGTTTTTGAGAACCAAGGTATCAATCCAGTAGGAGGCTATGCGCGAGTCCCTCGTACCTGCACAAATCAAATAAATCCTCGCAACCAACGCAGATAGGGGTTGTCAATCCCTATAAGGCCACTTACGAGAGTGAGATCTGATAGATATGATAAGATAATATTTTTGGTATTTTTATGATAAAGATGCAAAGTAAAATAAAGGCAAAGTAAATAGCAAAGGAAATAACTAAGTAGTAGGAGATCAATATGATAAAGATAGACCCGGGGGCCATAGGTTTCACTAGTGGCTTCTCTCGAGAGCATAAGTATTCTATGGTGGGTGATCAAATTACTGTTGAGCAATTGACAGAATTGAGCATACTTATGAGAATATCTAGGTATGATCATGTATATAGGCATCACGTCCGAGACAAGTAGACCGACTCCTGCCTGCATCTACTACTATTACTCCACTCATCGACCGATATCCAGTATGCATCTAGAGTATTAAGTTAAAAACAGAGTAACACCTTCAGCAAGATGGCATGATGTAGAGGGATAGACTCATGCAATATGAAGAAAACCCCATCTTGTTATCCTCAATGGCAACAATACAATACGTGCCTTGCTGCCTACTACCTGTTGAGCACCGCGTTGGTTTTCCCCGAAGAGGAAGGGATGATGCAGCAAAGTAGCGTAAGTATTTCCCTCAGTTTTTGAGAACCAAGGTATCAATCCAGTAGGAGGCTACGTGCGAGTCCCTCGTACCTGCACAAAACAAATGAATCCTCGCAACCAACGCAAATAGGGGTTGTCAATCCCTATAAGGCCATTTACGAGAATGAGATCTGATAAGATAATATTTTTGGTATTTTTATGATAAAAGATGGAAAGTAAAATAAAGGCAAAGTAAATAGCAAAGGAAATAACTAAGTAGTAGGAGATCTATATGATAAAGATAGACCTGGAGGCCATAGGTTTCACTAGTGGCTTCTCTCGAGAGCATAAGTATTCTACGGTGGGTGAACAAATTACTATTGAGCAATTGACAGAATTGAGCATAGTCATGAGAATATATAGGTATGATCATGTATATGGGAATCACGTCCGAGATAAGTAGACCGACTCCTGCCTGCATCTACTACTATTACTCCACTCATCGACCGCTATCCAGCATGCATCTAGAGTATTAAGTTAAAAACAGAGTAACGCCTTAAGCAAGATGACCTGATGTAGAGGGATAGACTCATGCAATATGAAGAAAACCCCATCTTGTTATCCTCCATGGCACTAATACAATACGTGCCTTGCTGCCCCTACTGCCACTAGGAAAGGACACCGCAAGATTGAACCCAAAGCTAAGCAATTCTCCCATTGCAAGAAAGATCAATCTAGTAGGCCAAACCAAACTGATAATTCGAAGAGACTTGCAAAGATAACCAACCATACATAAAAGAATTCAGAGAAGATTCAAATATTGTTCATAGATAGACTTGATCATAAACCTACAATTCATCGGTCTCAACAAACACACCACAAAAAGAAGATTACACGAATAGTTCTCCATAAGAGAGGGGGATAACGTTGTATTGAGATCCAAAAAGAGAGAAGAAGCCATCAAGCTACTAACTATGGACCCGTAGGTCTGAGGTAAACTACTCACACTTCATCGGAGAGGCTATGGTGTTGATGTAGAAGCCCTCCGTGATCGATGCCCCCTCCGGCGGAGCTCCGGAACAGGCCCCAAGATGGGATCTCATGGATACAGAAAGTTGCAGCGGTGGAATTAGGGGTTTGGCTCCGTATCTGATCGTTTGGAGGTACGTAGGTATATATAGGAGGAAGGAGTACGTCGGTGGAGCAACAGGGGGCCCACGAGGGTGGAGGGCGCGCCTGGTGGGGGTAGGCGTGCCCCCTACCTCGTGGCCTCCTCTTTTCTTTCTTGACGTAGGGTCCAAGTCTCCCGGGTCTTGTTCGTTGAGAAAATCATGTTCTCGAAGGTTTCATTTCGTTTGGACTCTGTTTGATATTCCTTTTCTTCGAAACCCTAAAACAGGCAAAAAACTGCAATTCTGGGTTGGGCCTCCGGTTAATAGGTTAGTCCCAAAAATAATATAAAAGTGGATAATAAAGCCCAATAATGTCCAAAACAGTAGATAATATAGCATGGAGCAATCAAAAATTATAGATACGTTGGAGACGTATCAAGGAGCAACTGGAGAAGCGCTCGAAGGGGCAGTCTTAGGAGCGCCAAGCTGAGGGGGGCCATCAGGCTCTGCCTCACAGTGACCTCTCGAGGTCTCAGGAGCCCCGGCCTCGGGAGACGCGGGTTGCGTCGCCTCCTCAACCGCCACCCTAGGATAAGAGTCGCGAGTTCCCGAGGACGACGCCTCAGGAGCCCTGGGCCGCATCAGCATCTCGGCACCTTCGCCATCAGCCCCCAGAAGTGCTCGCCCCCCTACATCCACACTCGGGGCGAGCTCGGCGCCAGCAGCATGAAGAGGAACCACGACGATGGGGTTCTCACGAGGCCCCACGAGGCTGACTGGACGCAACCCTCACTCATCAAAGGCGGGCATCTCCTCCGTGAATGTCGCCTTGTTCAATCAGTGGTATAGAAGGCAACTCTTCCTTGGCATGTCGTCTGGAAATGAGACACCCATCAGGACCTCGAGCACCGTTCGCCGCGCCTCAAGGGGGAGCCCGGACTCCTGAAGTCTCATGTGGTCGTTGCTATTGAGAAAGGCCCACATCGGACGAGAATGGCGCTAAAGCGGAGCGATTCGGCGCCGGATGAACTCCTTCACCACCATAGGCGCAGTTATGCCAAGGTCTTTGAGCTTCTTCAGCCTGAGCCAGATGGGGACAAGGCACGAATCGGTGAGCCTCTGGTGGCGCCAACCGGAGTTGGGAATGGCGGGCACTGACAAAGAAGAGAGTAGGGGGCTGAGCACTCCGACATCAACAAATCCCCACCGTGGTTGAAACCCGCTTGTCGATGGTGGGAGCTCGAAGTCAATCCCGCGCCGGCCGTCGCCGCCACGGCCTGAAAGCTCAGAAATCCTGAGCTCTATTGGAGGTTAATCAGGTGCAGCAAGAAGAAGTGGCGGAGAAGGGCCATAGAAGGAGCAATGCCTACCATGGCCTCGCAAACAAAGGCGAAGACATCGAGAAGGGTCACCGATTGAGGATCAAGGTGCAGCATGTGGATCTGATAATGCGCAAGCACAACGTTGAAGAAGGCGGAGAAAGGAGGGACCAGGCCGGCCCAAAGGGCGTCGATGAAGAATGGGACCTTGGTGGCTGACCGGTCAATGCGAGCACGAGACACAGGCCAGGCCACCGTCTTTCCCCACTCATTGAAGCTAGAGGCGAGCATGGGACGCACCTTGCCCATGGCCTCATTGTTGAGCACCAGCAATCAGCCAAATGCAGGCTCGGCGGCTAGAGGCGCACTAGCCGAGGACAAAGGTTTCTTCCCCTTATCCACTTGTGTCGGCACCATGGCGATGGAGTGAGCAGAGCTCAGGTCAGATTGGAAAGAGGAGCGAAGTCCGAGGGAAGCATAGGAATTGGAGGAGTATGGCACAGGCGATGGAAGAATAACTGTGTAGGTTGCGGTGTCCGCATAGCCAGGCGGATTCCAAGGCAGCGTGCGGAAGCGGAGACGCTCACGTCCAATCAACCACCAGGCGTCGACCAAGGCCGCGGGCTATTGGGGCCCACGGCACTCCGCACTTGCCCCCTTTGGCTTGTCCTCAAAGCCAAGCCCGAGCATGCCTTGGGCCCGGGGCCTACTGTCGGCATTCTGGGAACGGGGGTCCCCAGACATGCCTACCTGCAGCTCACGGCGTGGCTCTGGGAGCGGGCCTGTACGGCCCATCTTCACCAACAAGCATTCAAGACCTTCGCGAGGGGCCAAGCCTCGCGAAGCGGGTGACACAAGACCTCCTCAAGAGCGGCCTCACCAGGCTGGCTCACGAGGGGTGGAGAGATCAAGGCCAGGCAAACCTCGCGAGGTTCCAATAACGTGAGCCATGACGATCGGGATCAGGCGGGCGCCAGCGCGCACAGTGTCCTTGTTTCCTCTTCGGTGCTAAGGGAGCAAGCACAGGCACGGAGTACCGAGGCGTCAAGCAAAGGTTTCCATATCGGTGCAACGAGACCAAGACCAGCTGGATGGCAAGACGGAGGTCACCGTGGAGCCCAAGACGGCGTCACCACTAGAGGCTTTTGCAGGCGAAGACTGCTTTTTCTAGGATAAGCTGTCCCCTTTCGAATTGGCCGTTGTTGGCTCCCTTCCTGCTCAATATTTGGGGAGAGGACCAGGGCCTCTGTAAATAGTATTAGCCACCAAAGTAGGAGGCGACTGGTCTCAAACTCGTTAAGTTCATCCACACACCCACCAAGCACAAGAACACCTCGCCTCAAGAGGCTGTTCTTCCCCTTGTACTATTCATCCTCAGCCCAAGAGGCAATCCACCACCACCACACTGGAGTAGGTTATTACACCACAACGGTGGCCCGAACCAGTATAAATCTTGTGTCCTTTGTGTTGCGAGTTCGTCGAATTAGCCCTCGAGATCTTAGCAAAGCTAGGACGTGGATCGGTAGGGGAAGATCTTTGCTCGCACCCCAGTGTTCGAACCTTGAGGGTTTTGCCGGAACCCGTGATCCGACAGTCTCTCACGCATTGTCTCACACCACTCTTCCTAATCGACGAGTATGATTCTAGTAGAGCATTATGTAGGGTGCCCCTTAAAGTTAGGTTGGGTGAATAGCAATATCAGAGATAAGGGGTTACCATAGTCCGAGGACCTAGGGTTACAAATCCTAGCCGGCTTTGTCGGTGGACACAGAGTCCTTCACGATTCTGCTATCTTTGTCTTGTACGACAAGTCACCCATGGGTCTCCCTAAATGCGTCATGGGCCGACCAACGTGGCGCAGGACGGAACCAAACCAAGGGCCTCACCTCGTCCCATCGGACCTCACGCGGTGACACACCCTCTGCCCCCAGGTCTCATTATCTTCTCACACCCACACATACCAACATAGACACCACACACAAAAAATTCTCCTTGTGCCTCTCTCCTCTCCCCCTTGCATATACACACTCAAGGGAATCTCTCGCCATGACATCATATTCGTCTCTCTCTCTAGACCTCTCTCATTTGGCATGCTATCTCTCCCATGCCCCCTCCCCCCGCCGGCTCCTCTATCCATGCATCTCTCGAATACGTAATACACACACATACCTCTCTAGGCCCTTCCAAATACATCAACTACACATTCACACATGTTACATCACGTACCCCATTGATCTAAAAAGCCCTCTCTTCACGTTTATTTCGCATACAACATTCCTTTTGAATAAAGTGTGGCCAAAAAAATTATTTTAGAATTTCTACATATATACAACATTACAAAGTTATATGGAGTATGAACGTTAATTTTCATTGCATGGTGCCCACAATGATATTTATTCCGCACTGTGAATTTTTATATTTTTATATTATATATAAAGTTAGTCATAATAAAGAGAAACGAAGAGCATCTCTCTCTCCATCACATACACCCCCTCTACCCCCTTTCACGTAAGCACACAAACTATCTCCAGGTCCTCTAAAAGTACGCCCCCCGCACATTCACGCATGTTTCATCTTTCTCTAGCGATATATACAATGGGATCATTGTATTTGAAGCGAAAGCACAATACGTACATTGGACTTCAGAATCCACTCATTACGGTCACCATTTACGTTTTGTGGTTATTATAGGCTCACCGTACAACTCTATATTTGCTCTCAAGACACGACTAGTTGACCAGTTAAATGCTCCACGTGGCACCTCTAGTGTTGCATCACAATATCTCACTACCATTGGGCCCACCTGTCGACTTGTATCTACTCTACACTCTTATAAAAAATAGAGTTGGTGATGATGGTGTGCCTACCATCCTGCAATATAGGTCGTCCGATTTATATGTGACGGATAGGAAGGAAACTATGGCAATTTTTCAAAAGGTACCCACACACCTCTCCACATTTGCAAATAATGCCTTCCCTCGTTCATCCTTTCTCTCACAAGATAAACTAGTCATACAAATGCATCTTGATGTTATGTGCAATGCACAGACATTTTGCTAGTAAGAATGAAAACAAACGACAAAAAAATATTGGACGGTGGTTCGAACTCATGACCGCGGGCACAGCGGACAAGGTGGCCTTGTATTGGTATGTTGAGCCGTCTGTTTTAACACACAGGAGCTGGTGTGGTGATTATACACACACGCACGCATGCACACAAACTACATGCACGCAACACTCACACGAACACATGCAACCACGCACGCACGCAACACTCGCACGTACACACGTAGCCACTCACGCACGCAACACTCACACGCACACATGCACGCATGCATGCACACACCACACGACCAACACACACTCTCATGCTCAAGTGCTCAACCTACACGTGCATGCGCACACATTAGGCCCTGACAGACACATACACAACCAGGTGGTTCCCGCGCACGGGTTGGAGTCTTGTCACGCCTGTGTAAATTTGTGTTTATCTGACCTTTTTCCTATGTGAACTGACAGGTGGGACCAACAAGTACTGCGGTCAATTTAACTAGTCAACATGGTGCCACGCAGACTATTTGGCCGGTCAACAGAGTGCAATCTGATGCTCAACGGTGAGCAAGTGACCGTATAATCACCACAAAACATATAAAGTGACCGCAATGAGCGTATTCTGAAGTTCGGTGACCGTATTATGCTTTTCTCTCTGTAGGCTCTCCAAAACTACATCTCTACACGTTCTTGCATGTTACATCTAACAACTATGCAATACAGCACTACTACTACACTCTAACACAATAAATCATATCTGTTTTTAGTTATACTAGATATCATATTGTTACTTAACTATTCAGTTTGCATACATTAAAATTTCCTTTGAAATGTATGGCAAGTATCATCTACCGTGCGGGAAAAATCCCACCCTTTCCTATTTAATTGGGTTTGTATCGATGGATCGTGCGAATAAGCAAAACTATAGTACTATAGTACTATAAAGTACAAGTAACAGTTCACTAGGCCGCCGTGTCGTGTACTCCTCCGTCGTAAGAGTGGAGCGCTCGCTTTCATAAATGTTATAGTCCCTTTCGCCGACATGTGGGACATCAAGCTACAAGGTCCACGTGCCATACCGAAATACAGTGCAGAGCAGCAGGGGTGAAGCACCCCAGTCATGGCGCCGGTGTAGTAATGAGCAATGACGCGCCAAATCACAAAGATGCACCTTTCCCGCAGTTAAGTTGGAGGGATGAAGTAATAATGCTAAAAAAATAAGTTGGAGGGACGAAGCAACCACCATTTCACAAGTTGCTGAATCCGGTTCTCCCCCATCTTCTTCAAGTTAACCACGTGCTGCTTCTGTCGTTGTTCTGCCTCATGTGGGACGCAGATCGGCTTGGTAAAGCACTAACACATGGGACCGCATGTTAGCAAACCGCCAGGCCAACCTCCTCTAAAAATAAGAAACCTTCCCCGACATCCGTGTTAGGACCTCGATTCCAAGTCACATCGATCTAGCCTGTAACACCTCATATCACTTTGCGGCCTCACGCACGGTATTCCCACGGGTCTCGCCTTACCATGGCCTGGGACCGTTTGCGCCTTTTGGCTCACGTACATGATAGTGCCACTAGCATCCATATGACAGAGAACACGGGCCAACATGGCTAGTCGTGAACCCAAAGCGGCACTAACCTATGGGGACAGGCATACATGAATCACATCGAGCATGTCGGTCAGCAACGTGTGAATCCGGGTTGTAGCACTGGGCTAACAGGACTCCGGGAACCCGGGCTGTAGCAGGCTAGGCAGGACTCTGGATGTCACTGTGTGACATTTCCCCGAAGGGACAGACACAGGAACGAAGTAAAACACATGCCGGCCAGTCAAGTGTCCTGAGCAGTAGTGTTGGGCTAGCAGGACTCCGGTGAACCGGGCTGTAGCGGACTACTATGGCTCATGGAAGCACTAGACTACATTTCCCCATACATACTAGATTGCCGGATCCCATACATACCAAGCATTTCAATCATACACACAATATGCTCGATATGTGTAAATACAACATGGCATCACAACAAAACTCTACAACTCAAAGTACTTTATTTAAAGGCTCCAGAGAGCCATACATAACATGTTCATACAGGTAGAGGTCACATGACCCGACACTCAAGTCATCCAAGCATACAAGCACATGCGGAAGCAAACTAGTCTGAGTACAGACACTAGAAATAAAGAAGGCTTGACGAAGCCTGTCTATCTACATAGGGCCCTCCATGGCCAGAATCACCACCTGGGTGGCAAGTCACTCATCGACATCGAGGTCTACGTAAAACCCGTCGGAGGGGGCGGTGTTGTCGTCTGAAAACAGTAATTAAAGCAACATGAGTACAAAGGTACTCAGCAAGTCTTACAACAGATCCTACTATACATGCTCATTCTCAAGAAGGTGGTGGAGTTGTTGCAGCAAGCCAGCTTTGACTCTTGGCTAAGCTATCCTACGAGACACCACTTGTAAAATAATTTTGCACACGAGTCCACTAATCACCAACACAGTAATCCACCGTGGATCCTCCCTCGTCATCCTACAAGAGGGTCATCCGCGGTACTCACACTTATCTTGAGTCTTTTAGTAGTAACCATTTACTTGTCTATGAACTATATAGGCAACCAAGTAGTCCTTTACCGCGGACGCGGCTATTTGAATAGATGATGTTAACCCTGCAGGGGTGTACTTCTTCATACACGCTCTCACCACTTACCGTCGTTTACACAACATGTACTCGGCAACCTTCAAGCGGAAGCCCAACGAGGGTGTCGGCCACGGCCTACCTAAACACTCAAGTCTCTAGTCCAGGTTTATCGCCTATCCAGGTTCCATCCGCAGGGAGTCCGGCCGAGGTTTCCACATACGGCCCTAAACGATGTGAACAGGGTTCCCGAGACACCAAACGGGTGACTCGGTACACCGTGCCACGGTGTATCTACCGCATCAGAGCCCACCCCTAGGGTCAGCGCTACGCACGGCCGCCAACACATAACCTACAAAAACCAGAAACTATTTGCAACTCCTGGACAGAGTACTAGGGTGGTTAAGAAGCCGAGAGGGTCAATTAAGGATCCCAATGCATGGTAGTAACTGATTCTTAAATCACACATACAGATCTCAGTTCTTAAGGACGCCTCAATGAAATAACCCACCATGTACTCTTGCATGGCCTCTCATCGATACCTTTACCAAAACATGTTCAACACATCCCTCACATTACCGACGTAATCATTTCACTCTAGCCCATCACCCAGATGAACCAGACCTGATACAACTCTAAGCATAGCAGGCATAGCAAGGTAGGAAACACATACATGGCTCAATCAACTCCTACACATGCTAGTGGGTTTCATCTAGTTACTGTGGCAATGACAGGTCATGCAGAGGATAAGGGTTCAACTACCATAGCACACAGCAGTTTGAAACATTGTTGTCTTAATGTAGTAAATGAGAGCAGGAGCGAGAACATGGGATCGTATTGATATGATCAATGGGGTTGCTTGCCTGATGGAGTAGTAGTAGGGTACTGCCCTTCAGTTGGATACTCGAGAATATCCTCGGAGGTAGAACCTACCACGAAAGACATCATAGAACACAATCATCACATGGCAATATGCAACAATATGATGCATGCTATGACATGGCAATATGAGGTGTCCTGGCTAATGCATTGTCAAACAAGTTGGTTTGAGTCCATTTGGATCAAAGGTTCAAATGGAAGCTTATGTTATTAAGTCATGTAAGTGCATTTGCTTGTTTCACCTAAACAGCAAATTTAAAGTGTTTTGTCATGCATGAAACCATTACAGATGGAAAGATTGAATATCTTTTATCAAATTTCATATATAAATCTTTGCATTTGGAGTTACAGATTAAAAGTTATGAATTTTTGAAGTTTGTAGTATTTTCTGGAATTTCCTGTATAAGAATAATTCCAGTAATTGAATTAACGCGTCAGCATTGCGTCAGGGTGACGTCAGTGGTCAACGGAGCCGGTCCAGGTCAAACCTGACGAGTGGGACCCGCATGTTTGTAGTTAATTAACTAACTAAATTTAGTTAGTGCTAATCTAAGTTAATTAGCAGAGCGGTCCCACTTGTCATAGACTCAGGGGGAGTCAACCTGGGCCCACACGGAGTCAACCAGGCTCAAACGGGGTCAACTCGCCGGCGTTTAGCCGCCGGCGAGGCCAGACGCGGCGGGGCAGTGCGGGTTTCATGCTCCGGCGACCAAATGGACGGCGGAGGGCATCTACGCGTAGCTGGGACCAAGCCGCGTCGTTTGGTGGCAGTGGTGGAGCTCGGGGTGGCCGGAAACGTGGCCAGCGACGAGCTATGCGGTTACCGGAGCTCGGGTGAGGTCGAACCCGAGGCTACAGGCCACGGCGAGGCGCGTGGAGTGGTGCTACGGGTTCCTGCGAGTGCGGTGAGTGTGTTAGACGCGGTGGTGTGGCCGGTGGGTCGCCGGAGTCACGCCGGCGACGAGCTCGGCGACGGCGGGTGCGGGTGAGCTTGGTGCGGTGCATACGGTGCACGAGAGAGGTAACGGAGAGGGGGATGACGGAGCAGGGCTCACGGCGATCGCAGCAAGCGTCGAAGCGGGCTCGGGGAAGGCCGGAGCTGAGCGGGGCGACGATGGCGATCTCGGCAGCCGGAGTTAGGGAAGACGGGGTCGGGGGCAACTCCAGAGCGGGAGACCACTCGAGGCTCGGCCTGCTCGACGTGGACGACGACTGCGGAGCGAACGGACACGGCAGTGCGGCACGGGGACGACGGCGGACGCGGGTTTCACGGTGGCTCAGGCGCGGCAGCGTCGGCCATGGTGCGGGAGAGCGAGGAAGAGGAGCTGGGGAGGAAGGAGTGTGTCTGCGAGCTCGAGGGAGGAATGGGTGATCCACCCAGGCCAGCAGAACGGCGAGGGGAGGAAGCAGGGCGGCAGGCAGCTACGTGGCACGCGCTGGTGCTGGCGTCGAGCACCTGCCTGCCTGCCTGGCCGAGTCAAGCAGCTCGCTGGAGCGGTTGCTGGGCTGGGCCGGCTAGGTGGGCCTGGTAGGTGAGCGCTAGGTAAGTCCTCTGCTCTTTGCTTTTGTTTTTCTTTTTTATTTGTTCCTGTTTTGTGTTTTGAAATAGTAAAAATACTATTCCATTTAGGAAAAACCTGAAAATATTCAGAGGCACATTTGAAATTATTCTCACCAGCCTAAAAATACCTTCAAGATTATTTGGGCATTTTAAAATATTTATAGGATTTAAATTGCCCAAATGCAAATAGTAATGATTTAATCCAATGACCTTATGTGTCCTGGAAAAAATGTGAACCCATTTTGTCAGAGGTTCTAACCCAAAACAAAAAGGGTGGACTTTTTAGAAGGGCATTTCAGGTTCATTGAAAAAGATTTTAGTAAACCCTAGTTATTTCCAGGGGGTGCTGGGGGTTCTGTCATCCCCATTTCAGTTTTTTGGAAGAGTAGACATGATGCAACACTAATGCATGAACTAGCTAGGGTGTGACAATCCACACGGCAAAATCACCTCCTTTTTACTAATGTTGATACTATGATTTTTTATATTAATATAATTGAGATTTGTATAGATAGCACACAGGAGCAAAACCAAGCGGTACGGTTAAGGGCGTCCACAATGTGTAGCCAAATGTGAAAATAGCTTTTTGCATTGATGGGAACCATTGTGGACGGTGCTGCCAAAGCCAAAAAGATGGAACCAAAGTTCCCTAATTGATTGATTGAAGGAATAGAAAATTGCAACGTCTCTCCTCTTTCTCCCGTGCTTAGACGCATGTATAGTATAGAGCATAGAGTCTACTCCCCTGTCCCTTCTATAACAAATCACAAAGCAGTGAGGCGTCAAATCAAAAAGCACGGACAAAGCAACCATCATTTCACTCTTCGTTGACTCCGCTTCTCCATCGTCTTCTTCGAGAAACCACCACACCGCACTAATCTGGAAGGACGACGCTATTGTGTACTATTAATACTAGTACATTTGCGCGTCCTTTGGTTCAACAGACTTCCTGGATGTAAATAAGGCGGTTGTCTCGGCTTGCAGTGGCACTTGCGAACGACTTACCGTGGTCCCCTCAATGGTGTTCTCCGTTGAACGCACTTCGCCAAACCATAACGTTCGAGATATCATCGACTTCACCGCAATGGGGAAGGAAGTCAAATAGTTACTACCTCCATTTTTTTGTACACATGGCCAGTATATCAAAATTACAATTTGCAAAAGGCCACTAACACTAATCGAGGCAAAATTGATGGGGTTTGCCTCGTACTAGCAACCAAGGACATTAATATAACCTTGCATGCATGCGGAAGTGAGAAGGTTGGTTTGCATGGCGCTGCATTAATCAAGCGATGAGGAGTGATATGGTTAGATCTTTGGGCTTTGGAGAAAAATACGCATTAATTGACATGTCGAACGAGGATTTGTATCGATCAATCCTGCGAAGGAAAACCCCGCCTTTCTTTTTTAACACTAGTACTCCTAGTATGTACGTACTTGTATCTTGTTTGGGTCTAGGCCTTGCAGTGCCATACTTCGCCACACATTTTTGCCAAGCTTGCCTAAAGTTTTCAACATGAAAAGGAGGTACACTTGCGCACGGCTGTCGCGGTCGCACCGCACCCTCACACAGTCGCTCCTGCATGCTGCAAACCCAACCAAGTGAACGCACCCTCACTCACACATGCTACTGCATGTGAACAAACCAAAATAAGTCATCCTACCGCTGACACATAATTTTCGTTCATACAGTATGTTTATCCAACCGCATGTTGGGGAGGATCCATATGGCCCGTGCGGTGGTCTGTTGGGGAAGAAGAAGAGGTGAGGAAGAAGGGTTAGGAGACGTAGGATATTCATCCAACCACCTGAAATGGTAGACTGGCCCAAATGATGAAAGTTAGGCGACTTGCATAACAATATATGTTTTTACACAGCAAAAGATCCCTAAAAACAACAACATAAAGAAAAACTATCACTGCTCACGGAACAAGATGGCCTCGTCGTCTTTGGCTGCCGGCGCTAACCAGCCATAGCTGCCGACATGTGTCTCTGCACCGTGGTTGTCCTTGGCCTCCAGCTACTCGTTCACGCGGAGCGTGCGGGAACTCTGCATGGACGAGAGCACCGCCCGGTTCAAGTCAAGGACGTCCGGTTCCGCCTGCAGGAGGACCTCGATGACAGCGGCATCTGCGCACTCTGCGTCGAGTTGAGCCTCCGCCGCCCGGTTCAAGTCCAGGACGTCCCGTTCCGCCTGCAGGAGGGCCTTGATGGTAGCGGCATCCGCGCGCTCCATGTCGAGTTGAGCCTCTGCCGCCCGGTTCAAGTCCAGGACATCCGGTTCCGCCTGCAGGAGGGCCTCGATGGCAGCGGCATCCGCGCGCTCTGCATCAAGTTGAGCCTCCCCTGCCCGGTTCACATCCACGACATTCGGTTCCACCTACAGGAGAGCCTCGATGGCAGCAGCATGCGCGCGCTCCGCGTCGAGTTGAGCCTCTGCCTCTCTGTCCTCCTTTAGTATCGCAAGGTTGAACCGCTGGTCCGCCTGCACCATGGGGGACTCGCGCCGACGTCCATCGTCTCATACCCATCGGGGGCCTTCTGCGTCGCGACCTCCGCCATGAACATGGGGTCGGATTTCTCCTCCTCATAGCTTGGCTCCAGAGAACTCGGGGATTGGCCCACCGCAAAGCGAGCTTGGGAACGGAGGTCTGTGGCGCAAACCACCACCGCGATTTCTACGCGGCGCTCCGGCGTCATCATCTTGTAGTACGTGATCTTGCGGCACACCATTGATTTCCGACGAACTAGGGGACGCTTGATGCGGGCTAGGGGATCTAAAGGTGCGGGAATGGGCTGGAGAGGAGATGTGGTTTTGGGGCAGTGGCTGGCATAGGCCGAGTAGCGAAGGTTCTAGTGTGAATAGTGGTTCCGGTGACGACCGGTCAATCGGTTTTCACTGTACATCGCTCTTGTTGCGTTCGCATTGCACCCCAGCACGCTGGACCCTCCATGTCGTTCACCGAATGGAACATGCTTTGTCTTGCATTTTTGCTCGCTTGTGCGACCGCAGTTGAGAGCAACCCGACGTCCCTCCCCTCCCCCGCCCGCATCATTTATACTACCACTCCCTCCATTTTATGTGGAGTAAATAAAAACAGAGGGAGTATACTATGGATGAGGATCCCCTGACGTGGCCGAACCCATTGAGTAACTGACATGCGGGGCCTAGAAAGCATGGGGTCCGCAAGTAAGTGACCGAAAGGGAGGGTAAGGCAGGGATACCTACGTCACAGGATCCACTTCCACTACTACTCCCTCCTTCCATCTACTATACAGGGCCTAATGCGTTCTTTGAGGCTAACTTTGACCAAATGTTAGAGTAATAATATATGACATGCAACTTACAAAAAGCATACGGTCAAATTCGTATGTGAAAGGAGCTTCCAATGATAGAATTTTCACATTATACATCTCATGTAGTATTAATCTTGTCAATAGTCAAAGGCGGTTTTGAAAAACGCATTAGAGCATGGTTAATAATATAGCCAGTCGATGGCTATAAGGAACTGACATGTAATCTATAGCCATCATCTATATGCACTCATACAATAGTATGGGCTATAAGGTTGGCTATTTCCCCCAAAATATATATATATAAGGTTGGCTATTGTATTAGTACTTTTTTCCATGTCCTCTCTATCTCTTCCTTCATATTTATTGTATTTACCTACGAATGCGTATATAGCTAGGTTCTTGCATGAGAGCTCACTCCCCTTACTTTTTCACATCTCTCTCCTCCACATAGGCAAAAGTTTCATGTAAGTTGGCTCCATGGGGAGATCTACGCATAAGTCAAGACATACCAAGTACCCATCACAAACTCTTATCCCTCGCATTACATTATTTGCCATTTGCCTCTCGTTTTCCTCTCCCCCACTTCACCCTTGCCATTTTATTCGCCCTCTTTTCCGTTTGCCTCTTTTGCGTTCGCCTTTTTTTTGCTTGCTTCTTGTGTGTCCGTGTGTTACCTCGTTAGTTTTGCTATCATGGCTAGTCCTTCTATCATTGTTAGTACTCCTGATCATGAAGTTCTTAATTTTAAACAAAAAGAGGGAGAAAATTTAAAAGATGCTTGGTATAGAATTTGCAATGCTCAGAATAGATCCACTAGGAAGCAATCCACTTCCGTTCTTCTTCGCAATTTTTTTGTAGGCATCACCCCATGGAATAGATATATTCTTGATACCATTGCCGGAGGAAATTTCTTGGGTAGCCATACTTTTGATTCTTATAATGCTATGATAGATTTGTTTCGGCCACCACCTCTCTTGGTTAATGGGACTATTTTAACTTTGGAACATGTGATGCAAAGGCTTGAAATTATTGAAAATAAAGTTGCCACTATAGAGTTGATTGAGAATTTGGATAAAAAGATCCATAACCAGATTACCCAATATGGATCTAAGGTAGGAGTTACTCATAAATTTTTTAAAAGAAAAAGAACCCTTAGTTAACGAAAAGATAGATCAAGATTCCACAAGAATTGATAAACATGAGGATATTATTACCAACTTATTGTCTGCCTCTTCTTCCATGAAACATACTCCAAATCCTCCTACTACTAGAGTTGCCAAGTTTATGTATGTGCTTAAAAATAAAAAAGGTGACTCTTCTACTAAGGAAAATGCGGATCTCAAAGCAATAAGTGCTCATCCCAACCTTTTCGATATCATTAAGGAACCTTTTGCTACAAATGAATTTCTTGATTTCTTGCCTAGGAGTTTGATATTAATAAAAAGAAGGAAACTCCTAAGGGATATAAGTGTTCCATTGAAGAAATACCAACCAAAGATGACAATACCTAGATCTATTCTTGTTTTTGTGCCTAGCTAGGGGCGTTAAACGATAGCGCTTGTTGGGAGGCAACCCAATTTTATTTTTGTTTCTTTCTTTTTGGTTCTGTTTAGTAATAAATAATTCATCTAGCTTATAATTAGATGTGGTTTTATGCTTTTAATTAGTGTTTGTGCCAAGTAGAACCTTTGGGAAGACTTGGGGAAGTTTATGTGATCTTGCTGTAAAAAACAGAAACTTTAGTGCTCACAAGATTTGCTGCCATTGTTTACTAGAGAGTATTATTAGGTTGATTGTTTTTGAAGATGATTAATAGACAAATTACTCACGTCCACCAATTTATTTCGTAATTTTTGGGGTTACATAAGTATTCGAAACCTACAGATTACTATAGACTGTTCTGTTTTTGACAGATTCTATTTTCGTGTGTTGTTCGCTTATTTTGATGAATCTATGGCTAGTATCGGGGGGTACGAACCATATAGAAGATGGAATACAGTAGGTTTAACACCAATATAAATGGATAATGCATTCATTACAGTACCTTGAAGTGGTGGTTTGTTTTCTTATACCAACGGAGCTCATGAGATTTTCTGTTGAGTTTTGTGTTTTGAAGTTTTCATGTTTTGGGTAAAGATTTGATGGATTTTGGAATAAGGACTGGCAAGAGCCTAAGCTTGGGGATGCCCAAGGCACCCCATGGTAAAATTCAAGGACAAGCAAAAGCCTAAGCTTGGGGATGCCCCGGAAGGCATCCCCTCTTTCGTCTTCGTCTATCGGTAACTTTACTTGAGGCTATATTTTTATTCACCACATGATATGTGTTTTGCTTGGAGCGTCTTGTATTTACCACAATCATCCTTGTTGTACACACCTTTTGGAGAGACACACATGAATCGGAATTTATTAGAATAATCTATGTGCTTCACTTATATCTTTTGAGCTAGATAATTTTGCTCTAGTGCTTCACTTATATCTTTAAGAGCATGGTGGTGGTTCTATTTTATAGAAATTATTGATCTCTCATGCTTCACTTATATCATTTTGAGAGTCCTTTAGAACAGCATGGTAATTTTCTTTGGCTATAAAACTAGTCCTAATATAATAGGCATCCAAGATGGGTATAATAAAAACTATCATAAGAAGTGCATTGAATACTATGAGAAGTTTGATACTTGATGATTGTTTTGAGATATGAAGATGGTGATATTAGAGTCATGTTAGTTGAGTAGTTGTGAATTTGAGAAATACTTTTTCTAAAGTTTGTGATTCCTGTAGCATGCACATATGGTGAACTGTTATGTGAAGAAGTCGGAGCATGATTTATTTATTGATTGTCTTCCTTATGAGTGGCGGTCGGGGACGAGTGATGGTCTTTTCCTACCAATATATCCCCCTAGGAGCATGCGCGTAGTACTTTGTTTTGAGAACTAATAGATTTTTGCAATAAGTATGTGAGTTCTTTATGAGTAATGTTGAGTCCATGGATTATACACTCTCACCCTTTCACCATTGCTAGCCTCTCTAGTACCGCGCAACTTTCGCCGGTACCATAAACCCACCATATACCTTCCTCAAAATAGCCACCATACCTACCTATTATGGCATTTCCATAGCCATTTCGAGATATATTGCCATGCAACGTACCACTGTTCCGTTTGTTATGACACGCTTCATCATTGTCGTATTGCTTTGCATGATCATGTAGTTGACATCGTATTTGTGGCAAAGCCACTGTTCATAAATTTTCATACATGTCACTCATGAGTCATTGCACATCCTGGTACACCGCCGGAGGCATTCACATAGAGTCATATTTTGTTCTAAGTATCGAGTTGTAATTTTTCAAGTTGTAAGTAAATAAAACTATGATGATCATCATTATTAGAGCATTATCCCAAGTGAGGAAAGGATGATGGAGACTATGATTCCCCAACAAGTTGGGATGAGACTCCGGACAAAAAAAGGGAAAGGCCATAAAAAAGAAGGCCTAAAAATGAGAAAAAAATGAGAGAAGGGACAATGTTACTATCCTTTTACCACACTTGTGCTTCAAAGTAGCACCATGATCTTCATGATAGAGAGTCTCCTATGTTGTCACTTTCACATACTAGTGGGAATTTTACATTATAGAACTTGGCTTGTATATTCCAATGATGGGCTTCCTCAAAATGCCCTAGGTCTTCGTCAGCAAGCAAGTTGGATGCACACCCACTTAGTTCTTTTGTTGAGCTTTCATACACTTATAGCTCTAGTGCATCCGTTGCATGGCAATCCCTACTCACTCACATTGATATATATTGATGGGCATCTCCATAGCCCGTTGATACGCCTAGTAGATGTGAGACTATCTTCTCCTTTTTGTCTTCTCCACAACCACCATTCTATTCCAACTATAGTGTTATGTCCATGGCTCACGCTCATGTATTGCATGAAGATTGAAAAAGTTTGAGAACATCAAAAGTATGAAACAATTGCTTGGCTTGTCATCGGGGTTGTGCATGATTTAAATATTTTGTGTGGTGCGATGGAGCATAGCCAGACTATATGATTTTGTAGGGATAACTCTCTTTGGTCATGTTATTTTGAGAAGACATGATTGCTTTGTTAGTATGCTTGAAGTATTATTATTTTTATGTCAATATTAAACTTTTGTCTTGAATCTTTTGGATCTGAACATTCATGCCACAATAAAGAAAATTACATTGAGAATTATGCTAGGTAGCATTCCACATCAAAAATTCTGTTTTTATCATTTACCTACTCGAGGACGAGCAGGAATTAAGCTTGGGGATGCTTGATACGTCTCAAACGTATTTATAATTTTTTTTATTGTTCCATGCTATTATATTATCTGTTTTGGATGTTTAATGGGACTTAATATACCTTTTTATATTATTTTTAGGACTAACCTACTAACCAAAGGGCCAATGCAAATTGCTGTTTTTTGCCTATTTCAGTGTTTCGTAGAAAAGGAATATCAAACGGAATCCAAACAGAATGAAACCTTCAGGAGAGTTATTTTTGGAACAAACGTGATCCAGGAGACTTGGAGTTGATGTCAATAAAGAAGCGAGGAGGCCATGAGGCAGGGAGGCGCGCCCCCCCACCCTCGTGGGCCCCTCGCAACTCCACCGGCGTATTTCTTCCTGCTATATATGCCCATATACCCCAAAGACATCCAGGAGCACCACGAAACCCTATTTCCACCGCCGCAACCTTCTGTATCCGTGAGATCCCATCTTGGGGCCTTTTCTGGCGCTCTGCCGGAGGGAGAATCGATCACGGAGGGCTTCTACATCAACACAATAGCCTCTCCGATGATGTGTGAGTAGTTTACCATAGACCTTCAGGTCCATAGTTATTAGCTAGATGGCTTCTTCTCTCTCTTTGGATCTTAATACAAAGTTCTCCTCGATTCTCTTGGAGATCTATTCGATTTAATTATTTTTGCGGTGTGTTTGTCGAGATCCGATGAATTGTGGGTTTATGATCAAGATTATCTATGAACAATATTTGATTCTTCTCTGAAATATTTTATGCATGATTTAAATATCTTTGCAAGTCTCTTCAAATTATCAGTTTGGTTTGGCCTACTAGATTGATCTTTCTTGCAATGGGAGAAGTGCTTAGCTTTGGGTTCAATCTTGCGGTGTCCTTTCCCAGTGACAGCAGGGGCAGCAAGGCACGTATGGTATTGTTGCCATCGAGGATAAAAAGATGGGGTTTATATCATATTGCTTGAGTTTATCCCTCTACATCATGTCATCTTGCCTAATGCGTTACTCTATTCTTATGAACTTAATACTCTATATGCATGCTGGATAGCGGTCGATGTGTGGAGTAATAGTAGTAGATGCAGAATCGTTTCGGTCTACTTGTCGTGGACATGATGCCTATATACATGATCATGCCTAGATATTCTCATAACTATGCGCTTTTCTATCAATTGCTCGACAGTAATTTGTTCACCCACCGTAGAATTTGCTATCTTGAGGGAAGCCACTGGTGAAACCTATGGCCCCCGGGTCTATCTTCCATCATATTATTTTCCTATCAATTTGCTATTTCTATTTTGCAATCTTTATTTTCCAATCTATACAACAAAAATACCAAAAAATTATCTTATTATCTCTATCAGATCTCACTCTCGTAAGTGACCGTGAAGGGATTGACAACCCCTTTATCGCGTTGGTTGCGAGGTTCTTATTTGTTTGAGCAGGTACGAGGGATTTGCGTGTAGTCTCCTACTGGATTGATACCTTGGTTCTCAAAAACTGAGGGAAATACTTACGCTACTGTGCTGCATCACCCTTTCCTCTTCAAGGGAAAACCAACGCAAGCTCAAGAGGTAGAACAATACCGTTTTTGTGCCCGTTTACTATTTGCTACCTTGCTTTTTTATTTATTCAGATTATAAAAATATATTTCTACCATCCATATTACACTTTTATCACCATCTCTTCGCCGAACTAGTGCACCTATACAATTTGCCATTGTATTGGGTGTGTTGGGGACACAAGAGACTTTTTATTATTTGGTTGCAAGGTTGTTTTAGAGAGACCATCTTCATCCTACACCTCTCACAAATTGAGAAATCTTAGGTCATCCACTTGAGGGAAAATTGCTACTGTCCTACAAAACTCTGCGCTTGGAGGCCCAACACGTGTCTACAAGAATAAAGTTGCGTTGTAGACATCGAGCTCTTTTCTGGCGCCATTGCCGGGGAGGTGAGTGCTTGGAGGTATATCTTTAGATCTTGCAATTTAATCTTTCAGTTTCTTGTTTATCACTAGTTTGGTCTATAAAAGGAAACTACATAAAAATGGAATTTAGGTTGCATTATATTATTGATCATCTAATACTTTTCTTGAAAATGATTGTTCAGAAAATTGTGCTCAATTGTTAGAAGAAGAAGAAGTCAATAAAAATTTTGGCACAAAATATTTGAATGATGAGCATGATTGCAATGTTGTTAGTATAAATTCTTTGAATATCCAAAATGCTAATGATGATTGCACAAGTCATGACAAAAATGTTTCTTATGAGCATGTCACTTTTTGCGGAGTGAATTGGGAGTGCCTTTGCACACCAAAAAGGGAAGATAGATTTTGTAAGAAGCATAAATATTTTTTGACAGAAAAACTGTAAGGGAACCCCCTACAGTATAATTGGTGCAACAATCCCAAATTGCAAGTACCGTGCCTTGAACCTGGGTGGGTGGGAAGGCATCAACCCCTTCCCACCACTAGGCTATGCCTTAGTCTGCAGAAGCATAAATATTTAGAGACGAAATGGTTGCAAGAGAGGCTAGATGATTGTGCTGAAAGATTTAATTTTTTCCACCATCCATGTGAACTTTGCAATGAACATGGTCATTTAAATCTCCAATACAATCTTTAATGATCAAATAGTTTCCAAAAAAAATTGATAACTTGATTACCCTTTAGCATCATAAAGAGCTTAGTCTTCTTTTGGGGTATGAAGAACGAAACGTATAACTAAGGGTATTCCAAAATTTAATCTTGAGAGATTTCTTGATTTTGATCTAGAGGAAATTTATATGTTTTGCATGGTAAATTGCATTGAGAATCCCTATATTGCCATCTAAAGACAAGAAAACAAATAGATTATGAAGAGAGCACTAATGAAAGGGAAAATATTTTCCAATACCCTCTGATTGTTTATTATGATGAATCAGGTAGCGAGGAGGAGCTTCCTATCCAATCAATCTCTTCAACAAGAAGGTTGAAAGAATTAATTAAACCCACACACGGTGTGGTGAAGAAGAAGAAAAGAAGAAAGAATAGAGGTAAAAAGGTGTCTCTCCCAAATAATGTTGCTCCCATCACCATCGTGCCTCATGAAAGTGAATCAAATATGTTGATGGAGGATGATGATATTGATGATGATTTTGTTATGCCTATTGCTTATTGTGATGATTATGATTGGAAAGACAAAGATATCCCTTATGATCTTGAAAATCTTTTTATCACTTGCTTGGAAGAATATGATAATAATTTTGCTATACTATTGGTGCCATTCATGCTATTGATAAGAACGATTGTGATGATATGAAAAACCACAAGCTTGGAGATGCTATGTTTAATGAGTATGGTATGTTTGAAGATGTATTTTCTGGAAATAATGCTTGTCCTAAGCTTGGGGATGCTTTGCTTAATGAATACGATCCTTTGATTCCTTCTACTTTCTATAAGAAAATTTATTATGATGATAACATGCCTCCTATTTATGATGATTACATTAATAAAAGTGGGTTTGGAAGAGTGTCAACTCTAGGTAGTAGTGATCCCACTATTTTGGAGGTGTTGAATCTTATTACAATATTGATGAAAGTGGATTTGGAGAGGTCCTGACTTTATTTAGTGATACATCCACTATTTTGGAAGAGGTTTCAATTGACTATGACAATGAATTTGCTATCTATGATGATTATTATGATGACATCTATGCCATAAAGAGTGATAAATCTTCTATGTTTGTGCATCATGAAAAGAGTGTTGTATGTGATGGTTATATTGTTGAATCCATTCATGGTGTTTCTGATAATTATTATGAGGAAGGAACTTATGATCTTACATATCTCAATAATATCAAGTTCTTCTCTATGTGTTGATTGTCTTGAAGTTGCACTTGTTTTGTCTTCCAATGCTAGTTGATTCTTGCTCTCATATGTTGTTTGCTCACAAGATCCACATGCATAGGAAGTGGGTTAGACCTAAATGTGCTAGTCATATTCTTCATGATGCTACCTCCATGTTTCAATTCTTATCTTTTATGCGAGCATCATTGAAATCATCATGTCTAGCTTAAAAGGCATAAAAGAAAACCGCTTGTTGGGAGACAACCCAACACTTTTACCTACTGTTTTTGTATGTTCACATGATTAAGCTACTGTAGTAATCATGTTTTATTGCTTTTGTTTCAATAAAGTGCCAATTAAATCCTTTGGGATCATGTTGGTGATACTTGAGTTGACCCTGCTGAAAAATAGAAACTTTTGCGCTCATGAAAATAATTCTTATTCTTAACAGAAGAGTGCTTTTGAGCTGATTATTTTTTAATAAGTTTAATATAAAAATTTCTAACGTGGTACTAATGTTTCATAATTTTTGGAGTAGTAGAAATATGGTTTAAGTACATATTACTTCAGACTATTCTGTTATTGACATATTCTATTTTCAATGCATAGTTTGCTTGTTTTCTAGTTTCTATGGCTTATATTGCTCAATATAAATTGTGGAAATGATATTCCACAGTAGGAATTGTGTGGAAAAAATTATGAATCTTGTATTTGACAGTACCAAAGTGAAATGGTTTGCTCTTTATCATACTAACCTATCTCACGAAGTTCCGTTAAGTTTTGGGTGATTGAAGTTTTCAAGTTTTGGGTGAGATGACGATATGAGGAGAATAAGGAGTGACAAGACCCTAAGATTGGGGATTCCCAAGGCACCCCAAGGTAATATTCAAGGAATATCCAAGCAACTAAGCTTGGGGATGCCCCGGAAGGTATCCCCTCTTTCGTCTCCAACATTATCGGTAACCTCACTTGGAGCTATGTTTTCATTCGTCACATGATATGAGTTTTACTTGGAGCATCATTTTAGTTTGTTAGGATTTGCTTGATTTTATTTAGAATAATGTTTTTCATCTTTTATTTCAATAAAAATGTCAAGTATAGCCTTTACTATGCTTATTTTACAAGTCTACATGTTGTTGTTTGAAAACAGAAACTTTACCGCTGTTGCAAAATTCCCTAGAAAAGTCAGAATGTGATAAAATGTTGAAACTTTTTGCATAATAAGCTCTGATAAATTTTCTACATTGTGGTAAATTTTCATAATTTTTGGAATTAAATAAGTACTGATACTTTTGCATTCTTTACAGACTGTACTGTTTTGGCAGATTGCTATTATGTTTGCATATGTTTGCTTGTTTAATGATTCTATTTGAGGATGGTAGTATTAAATATGCAGAGGTATTTAGTATGCAATGTTGAATAATAATTTTAGTGATTTTCTACATTAGAGAATGATAAGGTTTTTGCATTGGTTTATACTAACTTACCTCATGAGTTCTTGTTGAGTTTTGTGTGGATGAAGTTTTTTGAGATATAGGAAAACCGCGATATGAGAGGAATTAAGGAGACACAAAAGCTCAATCTTGGGGAATCCCAAGGTACCCCAAGATAATATTTCAAGAGGTCTCAAGCATCTAAGCTTGGGAATGCCCCGGTAGGCATCCCACCTTTCTTCTTCAACCATTACCAGTTAGTATCGGTTGAGCCTAAGTTTTTGCTACTTCACATGAGTTGTGATAATGTCATTTTATTTTGTTTTGCTTGTTGTTTTAATAAAATACTTAGATCTGAAAGTTTTTAAATAAAATAGAGTCCTCAAATAGTTGCCAGGGAGGCTAAGTAAGCGGCATTCACATCCCGTCAATGAAGCTCTTTTCTATGTCATTTACTCTTGTGCTTCACTTATATCCTATGAGTAAATTGTTGAATAAATTGAATGTCATGAAGTTGAAATCATATCATGCCTAGTGGTACCTTCACATTGGGTTTAGAAAGTGAAATCTTTTGAGGCTTGACAATCACAATATTGGTCATACAAGCAATTCATGAATAATTAGTATTAGGAAGAGAACTTTCACATGCAAATACACTATCATGGAAATCTTTTGTGATTGTGAGCCCCCATCAAAATATTATATGCCAAAATTGTTGACGTTGGACAAGGAAGACAACGTAACAATTTACGTTTGTTCATATTCACATAGAAGTTATATTGTCATAGATCCTTCAACATGTGGTGCTTGCCCCCCATCTTTGCTAGCCAAAAGTTCCACACCAAGTAGAGATACTACTTGTGCATCCAAAAACCCTTAAACCCATATCTTATTTTCAAGAGTCCGCCATATCTACCTGAGGATTGAGCAAGATCCTTCAAGTTGTCATCGGTGCAATAAGGCAATAAAAATTGCTTCTAAAAGTGTAAGATCATTTAGTGTAAGAGAAAATTGAGTGTTGTACGAACTTGTGATGGTAAAGCAATAAAAGCGATAGACTGCATAATAAAGGTTGCTATCACAAGGGGGAATATAACGTGACGTTCTTTTGCACTAAGGGATTGAGCATACAAACAAATAAGCGCATGGCAAGCTCTGCTTCCCTCTGCGAAGGGCCTATCTTTTACTTTTCAGTATTTACTTTTATGCAAAGAGTCAAAGTATTCCTCTCTATTCCTTTTTATTTTTCTCTTTTGGTAAGAATCATGTGGTGAGGAAAGATCTAGGCACATATGTCTAGTTAAATGTGGGTAGCACGAGTTATTAATGTTGACATCACCCTTGAGGTGAATACGTTGGGAGGCGAAATTATAAGCCCCTATCTTTCTATGTGTCCGGTTGAAACATTTTGCTCATGTGTACACGGTGAGTGTTAGAAATCATAGAAGACTATGTGATAGTTGAGTATGTGGAGCTCTTACTTAAACTCTGTTGAATAAGATGAATTGCAATTCCTTGGTGACTAAGAACATAGGTTGTTGGGTTTCAAGAGAATTCATTGTTTGAACCTTAACATGTGAATTGGTTGCCACTATAACATGAGAAGTTTCATAAGAAAGAATTGCTGTTATGATGCTAGGAAAAGTGATTGAAATTATCATTGATCAAACTTGTGCAATTTGCTAGCATTCACACTTCATAAATTATTTCTTTTATCATTTACCTACTCGAGGACGAGTAGGAATTAAGCTTGGGGATGTTGATACGTCTCCAACGTATCTAAAATTTATTAAGTATTCATGCCAATATATTGTCATTCTTGGATGTTTTACAGTCATTTTATAGCAACTTTATATCATTTTTTTGTGACTAACCTATTCACCTAGTGCCAAGTGCCAGTTGTTGGTTTTTGGTTGTTTTTTTACATCGCAGAAAATCAATATCAAACAGAGTCCAAACACCGCGAAACTTTTTGTGGATTTTGTATGGGCCAGAAGACTCCCGATGGGCCAGAGCTGCACCTGGGGGTGCCCCGAGGGGGGCACAACCCACTAGGGTGCGCCAGGGCCCCCTAGCACGCTCAGGTGTGTTGTACCCATCTCGATGGCCTCCCGCACCCCCTCTTTGCACTATAAACTCCCAAATATTTTGAAACCTTTCAGGGTTAACCTAGATCAGTTCCGCCGTCGCAGGGCTCCGTAGCCACCGAAAACCAATCTGGACCTGTTCCAGCACCCTACCGAAGGGGGGAATCATCTCCGGTGGCCATTTTCATCATCCCGGTGACCACCACGATGAGGAGGGAGTAGTCCACCCTCGGGGCTGAGGGTTTGTACCAATAGCTATGTGTGTAGTCTCTCTCTCTATCACTCTCTCTCTCTCGTGATCTATATCATGGGCTCTGTTAGCATAGATGGATCATATGATGTTTCTCCCCTATATACTCTTGTTGTAATGAATTGAATCTTTACCCTTTGAAGTTTTTTCATGTCGGATTGAATGTTCAGATTTGAGAACACATGATGTATGTCTTGTGGTATGAATACTTGAGGTGACATTGGGGTATCTTATTGATTCACTTGATATACGTTATGGCACTCAACTTGCGGATTCCCGCGGTGATATTGGGGTAATCTTTGCATAGGGGTTGATGCACGTTTTTATTATCCTTTCTCCGATAGAAACTTTGGGGTCTCCTTGTAGTTCTTTTTGTGGATTGAGTATTATGAATATGAACTTTCTTTGGTGTTACTCTAGTACGAACTCTAGGATAGATCGAACAGAAACAATAGCTTTGTGTTATTTTAGCATGAACTCTTGAATAGATAGAATGGAAAGAATAGCTTTGAGGTGCTTTCTTACCTACAAACAATTTCTATCTTTTGTTCTCCGCTAATAGGAACTCGGGAGTGATTCTTTATTGTACTTTGAGGGATAATCATATGATCCAACTATCTTAGCACTGTTGGGAGATTGCACTAGTGAAAGTATGGACCCTAGGCCTTGTTTGCAAGAATTGCAATATTGTTTTTGTGCCCGTTTACTATTTGCTACCTTGCTGTTTTTATTTATTCAGATTATAAAAATATATTTCTACCATCCATATTACACTTTTATCTCCATCTGTTCGCCGAACTAGTGCACCTATACAATTTGCCATTGTATTGGGTGTGTTGGGGACACACGAGACTTTTTATTATTTGGTTGTAGGGTTGTTTGAGAGAGACCATCTTCATCCTAAACCTCTCACGGATTGATAAACCTTAGGTCATCCACTTGAGGGAAAATTGCTACACTTGGAGGCCCAACACGTGTCTACAAGAATAAAGTTGCGTAGTAGACATCAATAACGCGAACAGAACATTCCTTCACAACTCCCTTTGTATGGAAGAAATTATGCCTCTGATTTTGCTCTGATTGTGTAACCTGCACACTCAAAACACGTTGCGCAACTAAACATTCATACTTTTCAGCATCTTCAGCAGCCATGTATTGCGTTTCATGATCAGAATCATCTCCACCGTGTTCTTCACTTGTAATAAGAGACAAAGTCTCCTCATCATAGTCACTAGCAGACTCATACCCACCATCCTCAGTAACAATCATCACACGCTTAGATGGGCATTCCCTCGCATAATGACCTCCACCCTTGCAACGACGACAAATAATATCATGTGTTTGCCCTGTTGATGCCATGGAGGAAGAAGAGCTCTGTGCAGGCCCAGAAGGTGTGCTCTTGGCAGATAGTGGTGGTTGTGCCTGCTTTCTTCTATCATGGTTGGAGGTGGCAACTGACGGAGGTGCTGGTGTAGCAGAACGTGTGGAAGTAGAGGATGCACGTGGTGCCCATGATGAAGGTCGACCTGCGGAAAAGTTAGTTCGCGCCAATGCCTATCGATCCTGCATGTCACGTTCAACTTCGCAAGCAAAATGGAATAAACGAGTGATATTATTATATTCCTTATACTCTATAATGGTCTGAATCTCTTTATTTAATACACCCATAAAACATGCAAGCATAGCTTCATTATCCTCAACATTACCACATCTAATCATACCAGTTTGTAATTCCTGATAATATTCTTCTATAGAATTTTTTCCTTGTCTCAAACATGCAATTTTTGAAGCAATTCACATTGATAATATTGTGTAACCCAGCGAGTACGCATAGCATTTTTCAAAGCAACCCAAGTAGCTAGAATAGGATATAATCTAAAAAAGTTCAGACCACCAAACACATGCAAAACTAGTGAAAGCACAAACAGCAGCAGTAACACGTCTCTCCTCAGGATATTGTAAACATGTAGAACGTTGTTCAGTTTCTAACTCCCAAGTAAGATATATATCAGGAACATATCTACCCTCAAATGGTAGAATATTCAATTTTAGTTTAGGAAGATGGTCATGATCTCGTACCTCAGGTGGTGGTGCAGCCCTACAATTGCGATGATATGCATGAGGACGACCTGGTGGTCCTGGTGCTGGTGGTTGTACGTAGTTCTGATTTTGATCAACCTCATCCTCGTAATGCTCCTCCACCTCTGCAGTAGCAGCAGGAGCTACAAAAGCATCAACAGTAGGTACAGTGGCACCAGAAGTTTGACCAGTCTCAAGGGGAACGTGCAATGCTCGTCCCACTTGATTTGGAAAGCGATGTTGTTGTTGTTGATGTAGAGGTGCGACAGGTGCAGCGGGCGGTTGTTGTGGAAGACGCGCGAGTACTTCATCAAACTTGGCGTCCAACTTGGTGTCAATTTTCTTCTCAACATCATCAATCCTCTCCAGTGCCTTTCCGAAGGTGTCCATGACGTCTTCCACCTGTTGACTCAACATTTGCTGAAATTTATCATGAAGCTCTTTCTTCGTCATGTTCTCCCAGTCAATCTCGTCGGCTTGTGGTCCTACCATGGTTAGCAGCAATAGAAACACACAAGAATATAATCCTACAAACTACTAGAAATTGGCAGTGTGTCACAAATCCGTCAAGCAAATCTCAAATTCTTACCAGTTCTTACCAAGCGGTGGGTGGTGATTGGCAACCATTGTAGTCAAAACTCTCAAAGCTTGGATAGAGCGATTACCAACGACAGTCAAACGCACGACGTGTGTGAAGGAAATATGCCCTAGAGGCAATAATAAAGTTATTATTTATTTCCTTATATCATGATAAATGTTTATTATTCATGCTAGAATTGTATTATCCGGAAACATAATACTTGTGTGAATACATAGAAAAACTAAACGTCACTAGTGTGCCTCTACTTGACTAGCTCGTTAATCAAAGATGGTTATGTTTCCTAACCATAGACATGTGTTGTCATTTGATTAACGGGATACATCATTAGGAGAATGATGTGATTGACATGACCCATTCCATTAGCTTAGCACCCGATTGTTTATTATGTTGCTATTGCTTTCTTCATGACTTATACATGTTCCTATGACTATGAGATTATGCAACTCCCGTTTGCCGGAGGAACACTTTGTGTGCTACCAAATGTCACAACGTAACTGGGTGATTATAAAGGATCTCTACATGTGTCTCCAAAGGTACATGTTGGGTTGGCGTATTTCACGATTAGGATTTGTCACTCCGATTGTCAGAGAGGTATCTCTGGGCCCTCTCGGTAATGCACATCACATAATCCTTGGAAGCATTGCAACTAATGAGTTAGTTGCGAGATGATGTATTACGAAATGAGTAAAGAGACTTGCCGGTAACGAGATTGAACTAGGTATTGAGATACCGATGATCGAATCTCGGGCAAGTAACATACCGATGACAAAGGGAACAACGTATGTTGTTATGCGGTCTGACCGATAAAGATCTTCGTAGAATATGTAGGAGCCAATATGAGCATCCAGGTTCCGCTATTGGTTATTGACCGAAGACGTGTCTCGGTCATGTCTACATTGTTCTCGAACCCGTAGGGTCCGCACGCTTAAGGTTTCGATGACAGTTATATTATGAGTTTATGAGTTTTGATGTACCGAAGGAGTTCGGAGTCCCGGATGAGATCGGGGACATGACGAGGAGTCTCGAAATGGTTGAGATGTAAAGATTGATATATTGGACGACTATATTCGGACATCAGAAAGGTTCCGAGTGATTCGGGTATTTTTGGGGGTGCCGTGGAGTTACGAGAATACGAGGAAGAAGCAATGGGCCTCATGGGCCAAGTGGTGGAAGAGAGGAGGCAGGGCGCGCGCCCCCCTAGCCCAAACCGAATTGGACTAGGGGGCCGGCCCCTCTTTCCTCCTTTTCCTCCCTCTCCTTCCTTCTCCTTCTCCTTCCCTTCCTTCCCCTCTCCTACTTGGACTAGGAAAGAGGGGGGAATCCTACTTGGAGTATGATTGCCCCCCCTTGGGCGCGCCTCCTCCCCTTGGCCGCCTCTCCCCCTTGCTCCTTTATATACGGGGGCAGGGGGCACCTCTAGACACAACAATTGATCCTTGAGATCTCTTAGCCGTGTGCGGTGCCCCCGTCCACCATAATCCTCGATAATATTGTAGCGGTGCTTAGGCGAAGCCCTGCGACGGTAGAACATCAAGATCGTCACCACGTCGTCGTGCTGACGGAACTCATCCCCGACACTTTGCTGGATCGGAGTCCGGGGATCGTCATCGAGCTGAACTTGTGCAAGAACTCGGAGGTGCCGTAGTTTCGGTGCTTGATCGGTCGGGCCGTGAAGACGTACGACTACATCAACCGCGTTGTTATAACGCTTCCGCTATCGGTCTATGAGGGTACGTGGACAACACTCTCCCCTCTCATTGCTATGCATCACCATGATCTTGCATGTGCGTAGGAAATTTTTTGAAATTACTACGTTCCCCAACAGTGTGGAGCTAGGAAGGCTTATAATATGGTAGCAAAAAGGGTCAGCAGTAATCAATTCAGAGATGCAAAGTTGAATAAACGCTCAACGATGGTATTGTGTTGGTCCTACGCTAGATCATACTAGAGACGCGAGCCTAGAACATTAACAAAATCACGACGCGGCACAGAAACAAGGGAAAAGCCCACTCTGGAAAAAAAATCGATATTTTTGCGCCCTTTTTTCGCTCCTCTTTTTTGCGAAAAATCACTATAATGGCGAGTGTCTCAAAACTCTTCCCAAGTCAAATTGACAAGATAGGCACGAAAAATTTCTTGACTAATTTTTTTTGAAAATCAGGGCAGCGACGACGAAAAAGTGCGACAAAAAATCACTATGATGGAGAGTGTCTCAAAAGACTCAAAAAAGCCTAAAAATAGGATAGGGAAAAAATATTTTCGCCTGCCAAAATTTTGGCCTAAAAACTATTGGGGGTCTCCATACTCTTTTTTTTTCTTTTTTTCCTGAAACCTACTCAGGCAAGGAAACACGAGTCGGAAAATAGATGGATCTCGAAAAAAACCCAATATGAAAAGAACTAGGATTAGTGTTGGATATGTTGGTAGGATATGGCAACGGTGGTGGTATATGGCAGCATTGGTGGGATATGGCAGCGGTGGTGGTATATGGTAGTAGTGGTATGATATGGTAGCGGTGGCGATATATGGCAGCATTGGTGGGATATGGCAGCGGTGGTGGTATATGGTAGCGGTGGTGCGATATGGCAGCGGCGGTGGTATATGGCAGCAGCGATGAAGATGGTGCGGCAGCGGCGTGACAGAGCTCGAAACTCTAAAGGACTAGACGCTAAGACCAGCAACTAGACATGACGATGCAACCGCAAATTCAACAAAGCAAAACCCTAAAAAGATTATGCAAAGGCTCAGATTGGTTTGGATATGATGAACTAACCCTATTTTTTTGTCTTCTTCGTGGACTATGGGTATGAAAGATAGACTCGATCTAAACTATGAAAAACTGTAAAATCTCACCGAGCAACCTAATCCGATACCACATGATAGAGGCGAAGGTGTCCTGATGTTTCGATGAGATAGCTATCGTTTTCTATGGGAGTCGACTTTGACGATCCGACTATGAACGTGTGAAGACGCCGCGCCTTAGCAATCTCTAAACCAACTTCCGAGGATTATTGACCACACCAAAGCACGATCAACCTGACCACGAGGGTCTATTTGTTGCGAGCAAAACGAAGAACAAGAAACAAAATGAGATTGCAATCTGGATATTGTGAATATAAGATGAAAGCTTTATTGATCAAGGTGGGGTTTTGTGACGTCTTGGTCTGGTCGTTGAACACAAACGAATTACGCAAAGTTGCAACTATGGCGAACTTTTAATCTAAACAAAACCCAAAGTCTAAACGATGCCCTATGGGCTGTATATATGGAGGAAGAGGGGGAATTTCGTGGCCCTTGGAGGAGGGGTCCGAAACCAACCCTAACTCTTGTTTCCCCACACATACGGACTCTAAAAACAGCCTATACTTAAGTATTTCAAAATTACATGGGCCTAACCCAATAATAAGGTGACGCAACACCTAGAATAGCCTCTGGATGAAATTTATGAAGTGGCATCTTGTATATTTCATCCAAGGCTTCATGCACTCCTTATGGTGGCTTCAAAGTCCTGAAATCATCACTTGCAACTTTGTTCTTGTTCCCCTTGCGCATGCCATCATCTTCATGCTTGGTCTTGCTCCTGTATTCATCCCTCTTATCCATGACAGGCCCTTCATTTGTAAGCAAAACAAATGTATCCAATTTAGGCAACATCATATTCTCATGAACATTAGAATCATTACCAAAAAAATGAAAGTACCTGATAATTTAATTGGCGTGCGGGAGCTCTAGTAATTGGTCTAGTATATGTAGCAGTAGGGGTTGTGGGTGTAACAATGGTATTGATGTCCTCATCGCCATGAATCTGGCAAGGCCTATACAATATTTTATCCAAATTGGAGGGACCGTCCCTATTTCCTTTGAACGGCTTCTTCTGCTGACCGGATTTAGAGCCACTAAATCCGGCGTTTACTGTTGTATCCTCTGTTTCTTCGTTGTTGTTCCGACGCTTATTTTTATTGCTTCGCGGCCTTCCATTGTCATCCCGGACCTCAGAAGTGCTGGCGTCGCTGGTACTGTTGCTTCTACGAGCCAGCCAGCTATCTTCGCCCACACAGAAGCAGGTCATGAGTGTAGTAAGAGCTGTCATGGTCTTCGGCTTTTCCTGACCGAGGTGTCGGGTGGGCCATTCATCACGGACACTATGCTTAAATGTCGCTAAGGCCTCGGTGTTCGGGCAGTCCACAATTTGATTCTTTTTAATTAAGAACCGATTCCAGAGTTTGCAAGCTGACTCTCCGGGTTGCTAAATTATGTGACTCAGTTTGTCCGCATCCGGTGGCCGGGCATCAGTGCCCTAGAAGTTGTCTCAGAAAGCATCCTCTAAGTATTCCCAGCTACCAATGGAGCTCTCTGGGAGGCTATTAAACCAGTGTTGTGCTGGTCCTTTTAGCTTTAGAGGGAGGTATTTAATGGCGTGGAGATCGTCTCTACGAGCCATGTGAATGTGGAGAAGAAAAACTTCAATCCATACGGTGGGATCTGTCGTTCCATTGTATGGCTCGATGTTTACGGGTTTAAATCCTTTCAGAAACTGGTGTTGCATTACCTCGTCGGTAAAGCACATAGTGTGTGTGACATCTCTGTATCGGGCGACATCGCAATGGAGTTCGGATGACATCTGTGTTCGGGGCTGACCCCGGATTTGGTTATGTCTTTCATGCCAGGCCTGATGGCCGTCATCTCGTGCTGGAGCATGTCCTCTTGATCCATAGATTGATCTAGTTGGGTCTGCTCTATTGGTCAAGTCCTGGCGTAGGGCATATGTGTAGCCCAGAGTCATTGTCTCCTTGCCTCTACGGCGAGGGGGCGCGGGCTGGTGTTCGGCATAATTAGTCGTTTTGTCCCTTCCACATGGTGGTTGGTTCGGTTGACCAGCCTGATTGTATCTTGAAGGTATTGGCTCGAAGGCCTCATCATTGAATTGTAGTAGTAGCCTGCGTTTTGGGTAGCTCTTTGTCGGGCGCTCCAGGCCATATTCTTCGGCAGCCAGGACCTTGGTCCATCTGTTGTTGAGTGTATCCTGTTCGGCTTGGAGCTGCTGCTGTTTCTTTTTCAAGCTTCACGCGATGGCGATGAGTTGTCTCTTGAAGCGTTCTTGTTCGAGGGGTTCCTCTTGGACAATGAAATCTTTGTTGCCGAGGCTAACATCCTCTTCGGAGGCAGGTAAGTAGTTACTGTCTTCCGAATCCTCGTGATCGGCGTGTTCGGGGTTGTATTGACCTTCTTCCCTTTCATACTGCTCCAACGCAGGCTCAATGGGGTGATCAGGATCTTCGGTGTTGTCCAGAGTGTCATTTTCTCCGGTGTCTGTATTGCTTTCCTTTGCCCGACGCGATCGTGAGTGGCGCCGCTGACGCTGGCGTTTTGGTGGTTCGTCGACGGGCTTATCGTCATCTCGGTCTTGAGTGCCATCGCCGTCCTTCTTCTCAAGCGTGTCCACCATGTATACATCGTAAGTAGAGGTGGTCATCCAACGTCCAGTGGTGGTCAGGTTTTGACCTGCTACGGCCTCAACGTTGTCGTCCATTCCATCGATGTCTTCGGAGGTGTAGTCTAGCATGTCGGTTAAGTCCTCGACAGTGGCTATCAAGTGGGTGGTGGGTGGGACGTAAAATTCCCTACTCTTAGCCCCCAGCTCAAACCGAGCGTAGTTCAGAGGGGATACTTCTGTGATGGCGAAAGATCACATTAGGTCCAGCGTTTCATTTAATATTGAAAGCTAGACAGACATATGAGGATCTGCGGAGCTAGGTTTGGTAATAACCACTTGACCGAGCCCGATAAACACAGACCTCAAGAGATCGGAGTTGATGTCCATAAGCGAATCTGGATTCCCGATGACGGGGAGAGCCCGTTTGAGTCTGGGTCCGCCGACGGCATGATCGCATCTGGGCCTTTGGCTAGAAGCTCCTTGATGGAAGAGAGCCCGACGAGGTTCACCCTCCCGTCTTCAGACAGAGTGGTCCGCCCTGGATCTAAGGCCAGGGCGGGCCTGAGAGTCGACCCCTGAATGGGATTTGATGATAGATCCGAAGGGCCTTCTTCGTATGGGTGGGGAGCAGTGGCCGAGGCTGTGAACCCCTTGAAGATCAAATCTCCTTAGATATCGGCGATATAGTTCAAACTTATAAACCTGATCTGGTGACCAGGGGCATAGCTGCCGACCTGCTCAAGGTGACCAGTCGGGTTGCACATAGCGCGAAGCCGCCAAACACAAAGGGTTGACCAGGGAGAGAGGTCTCGCCGGAAGCAGTGTCGTCGTTTATGACAAGGCGAGCCATCGATCGTTCTGTCGATAAGACAACGGAACTCTCAATGAAAGCACCAATGTCGGTGTCAAAACCGACAGATCTCGGGTAGGGGGTCCCAAGCTGTGTATCTGAGGATCGATGGTAACAATGGACAATAGGGACACAATGTTTACCCAGGTTCGGGCCCTCATAATGGAGGTAAAACCCTACGTCCTGCTTGATTGTATTCGAAGTGTATGAGGGTTACAAGAGTTGATCCACCTCAAGATCGTAATGGCTAAACCCTAGCTATCTAGCCTATGATTGTTCTGACGATCTCTATGGACTAAACCCTTCGGTTTATATACACACCGGAGGGACCTAGGGTTGTATAGAGTCGGTTTGCAGACAAAGGAAACAACAGATCCGAGCACCAAACTTGCCATCCATGCATATAGGAGTCCTACCCGGACACGGGGGATAGTCTTCTGATTTATCCTTACGGCCCATCAGTCCGGCCCATATTGAATAGTCCGGTCACCCGAGGACCCCCTAATCCAGGACTCCGTCAGTGAGCTCATGAGCTCTATCCCAAGCGGGAGGCGCGGGAGGTTGGGGATGATGGGCAGGGCTAGGGCCCACCAGTCAGTGTCGGCAGTGCACGAGAGAGAAGCGAGGAGTGGGCGATTGAGGCGAAGCCTTCGGGTGCTGGGAGCAGGCCGCGGGCCAAAAGTGCGGGCAGGCCGGCTCGTGTGCCCCTGGACCGAATTGGTTTTGGTCCATGCAGGTGCACGAGTGTTTTTTTGACAGAAAACAAAAGTGGCCCAAAATAAATTCAAATGAATTTATAAAAATACTGCATAAAAATCTTAAATTCATTATTGAATTTTACAGCACAGTGAACATTAGTTTAAGCATAGAAAAATTTGAAAATATTTTCCTGATGCATTTAATGCACTTTTTGCAAATAAAAGAAATACCAAATAAACTCTAAAAACTCCAACTAATATTCAAATGAAATTTCCGACTCTTTTATATTTCAGGAAGTCATTTTATCCTCTCTCTCTCTCTCTCTCTTATTTTTCTAGAGTGGAAAAATATTTGAATATTTTAGAGAACTCCCAAATGTAATAAATCATGATATGCAAATGTTTTTAAAATAACTTCTATTGGTTTCATAATCCATTTCCATATTTTCTTGCTGATATTTGAAGGAGTCATATTTCCTTCTCCCTTTATTTTATTTGAATACATGGAAATGATTTTGAAACTCGAGATGGAAAACTTTTCAAAAGTGAACCAAATGAAATTCAAATGTGCTCCTCATCACTTCCAGGATTTATATCAGTTTTTACGTTATTTATACATGTGATTGCACTTTGATATATACATCGATGTACTGTGTGTGCCAGCATACTGATCCAGGGATGGCACAGATACATAGGGGCTTGACCGTTTGAGGTCGGGTCGCTACAAGATGGTATTAGAGCCAGGTTGACTGTAGGACGTGACCCTAGAAACTGGAACCTTAGGAAAGGATCTCTCTAAAACTTTATTTTCAAAAAAAATCCTTTGGCTCTCTTATTTTCTAAGCTTTATCAATTCTTCCCTTTTACCTCAAATAGTTAGACAACACCCTTTTCACTTTGACCACACTGAAGATCAACTGATGAGACCACTCTGAGAAGGACAAGATATCGGATAACTGAGGATCACTTCAGAGTAATGGGGTCTTCAAAATACACTAGAAGGATTGAAGCTACAACAGTCGAAGACTCGAAGAATTTGAAGACACTGAAGAATTCCAAGATTTATAAGACCTTTAGAAGACCAAACGCTTGTTGTATACTCACGTTAGATGCGATGATTCATGAGATGTCATAATTTGTGTGTGTTTTCCTACAGCAACAAAGAAAACCTATATTCACAACTATGTTGTTTGGGCATCTTTCTCCCTCTCTTATCTCATCCCCAAAATCCTTGGACCCAATAGATGATGAATGAAGATAGACTTGTATTCTCTGGACCGATGACTCAATTGGAGGCAGAGTTATGGATTCAAAACATGGAGAACCACTTCGGTAGAAATTTGGTTGCCAGGAAGAATGAAGTTCAATATGCTCTTCGGTACTTTACAAAAAATATGCAACCTGGTGGAGAATGCATCAAGCCATACAAGGATGTAATGGGGCAAAAACCTGCGAGGAATTCAAGAAGACTCTGTTGGGATCTCTTCTTATTTGGAAGCACGGTGATAACCCGATGAAGAAACCTTGTGCCTACAAGATATGCAGAGAAATAGGACACACCCATGAAGAACACAAGGATGGATGTCCTCATTGTGAAGGAAATCAGTGAGCTGAAGAATGCCCAACTAGGCAGGTTACTTGTTTCTTGTGTGAAGGAACTATGCACTACCCCGCCTAGCGTCATATTTACCCCAGGGTACAAGAAATTACCAAGCATTAGAAGGAAACAATGAAAGAAGCCCTCGGGGAGAGTTTGAAAGAACCTGTGGTGAAGGAAGATGTTGACGACCCTGATGGAGAAGGCCTAACCAAATTTTACTCCCATGCTTGCTATTCATGTGGAAAAGAAGGACATTTTTCACAGTATTGCACGAAGCAAAGCCAAGAGTGTCTGGGAGACTTCCCGACATAAGAAGTGGAGTTTGATCCACAAGATATAGAAGAATTGATCAGAACGATGAAGTCCGGGAAGACAAAGAGCATGTATCCCCTGAACAAACCAGTTTCAGCAAAGAAGGACCGGGGTCATATGCAAGCATACAGGTCATTATGCAAAGGAGTAGGACATTTTGCCAGAGAATGTTCAGACCTGTGGAATGCTTGGGCTGAATAGTTGAGATCTTAATATTTGGAATAAAGAATGTAATAAATGTGGAACATACTTTTATTTTCATTGGGGATGTTGAGTTGAGTTATGGAATGGAAATTGTAATAGTTCGTGTAGCAATAAAAGTTGATATGTTTGGAATCTCATATGAAATGTTATGAGTTGTTTCTTGATTGTGAGTGCCTCTCTCACTATCTCACCCAGACTTAAACCTTGAACCCATGGACAAGCTGACCCCAAACCTTTCCCAAAAAAATGACCACATTTCACCCAAGGAAATACATACATTATCCATAGTACCCCTTTTATCTTATACATGCAGATGACAACCCTTTACAAGTCTTTTCTCAAGGGCTCGGAAACGATCATGACCCTGACTAGTGATCAGGATTACCCAAAGATCCTGAAGGACATGATGAAGCATATTCATCTTGAAGGAGATGCAGTCTACAAGGGTTATCCTTTCATGGAGAATGGAGTCGAACTTTGGTACGTGGAGGTACACCTACACCGTGTGAAAGGAGTTTACCCAAAGACTATGGGGCAATACTTTTTCATTTCTTGGGTACCACGAGCAACATTCTTCGACTCTATTCATGAAGCTGCTATGGAAGCCATACATTAGATTGGAGAAATACTTGAAGCAAGACTCCGTCACACTCAGGGATACTTGAGAGAGGTGCATGCCGAGATGATGGAGATGAAGCTCATGGCCAGCAAAAGATTGATGATTTCAAGTATCACATCGCACAATTCCGATGGGACTGAAGCTTCTTTGGGAAGGGAAAATAGATGGAAGTAATGCTTGACCAAAGCAAACTATGTGGATGGCAACATTTGTAATAAAATACTTTTGAAATTTGAGTTTTGATATGAAGAGAATATAAATTATGGATGAACCAGTACATTTTATTTTAATGGTAATACCAAGTGAGAACACCTTACCAGTGGAAAGGAAAATGTATTCCGCAGACTAGAGTTTGGACAAAATACATTAGAGTTTTGTTTTTGTTATGATGGTTACCACAAGATTATGAGGGAATGAAGTACTATTGGATTTAAAGGAGATGTAATGTCGGAATATGGAACAATAGTAACTCCAAGGATGAGTTAAAGATATACAAGTGTTGAAGTGGGACCATAACCCACATGACCTAGGATTTGAAAAGGAGCAAGCACAACTTTGTTGCAGGAAGAATTTTGGAAGAAGCTCTGATTTCATCAGCAGATGTTTCATAGGAGGTTCCATAAACCCGAGAGTTGTGAAGAAACGATAGAGGTTTTGTTTGGCTTGCAGAACCAATGGATTTACCCAAACCTAGTTCATGGAGAAGAGAAGTTATGCAATGCTTGTGAGGATGCCCAAGTGTTAGAATATGTGATTCACTACCTGCGTATGTGGTAATGATTCAAGTGTGGGATGGATCTGCCCCCATACCGGAGACTTCTATCATAAACTATCATATGTTGATGGAAAATCGGAAAGCCTTAAAACCCTAGAAGAGCGTCGACATGACAAGCCAAAAATCATAGAATGGCAGGACGATGGAAATCATGTACAGGCACCCTGATAAAGGCGAAGGTGTCCTCATGTTTCGATGAGATGGTGGCTATCGTTTTCTATGGGAGTCGACCTTGATGATCTGACTATGAACGTGCGAGACGTCACGCCTTAGCAATCGCTAAACCAACTTCCGAGGGGTTATTGACCATGCCGGAGCATGATCAACCTGAACACGAGGGTCTGTTTCCTGTGAGCAAACAAAGAACAAGCAAGAAACTGAGATTGCAATCTGGATATTGCGAATTCAAGAGGAAAGCTTTATTAATGAAGGTGGGGTTCTGTGACGCCTTTGTCTGGTCGTTGAACACAAACGAAGTATGCGAAGTTGCAGCTATCGTGAACCTTTAATCTAAGAAAAATTCAAAGTCTAAACGACGCCCTAAGGGCTGTATATATGGAGGAAGAGGGGGGGTTTGTTGCCCTTGGAGGAGGGGTCCGAAACCAACCCTAACTCTTATTTCCCCACACATACGGACTCTAAAAACAGCCTATACTTAAGTATTTCGAAATTACATGAGCCTGTCCAATAATAAGGTGACGCAGCACCTAGAATAGCCTCTGGACGAAATTTATGAAGTGGCATCTTGTATATTTTGTCCAAGGCTTCATGCACTCCTTATGGTGGCTTCAAAATCCTGAAATCATCACTTGTAACTCCGTTCTTGTTCCCCTTGCGCATGCCATCATCTCCATGCTTGGTCTTGCTCCAGTGTTCATCCCTCTTATCCATGCCAGGCCCTTCATTTGTAAGCAAAACAAATGTATCCAATTTAAGAAGCATCATATTCTCATGAACATTAGAATCATTACCAAGAAAGGAAAGTACCTGACAATTTAATTGGCGGGCGCGAGCTCTAGTAATTGGTCCAGTATATGTACCAGTAGGGGTTGTGGGTGTAACAATGGTGTTGATGTCCTCATCGTCATCCCCTTCTTGAAATGAAGTCGTCCTCGACAGAAGCTCATCTTCCTCACCCAAATAAGGCTTCAAATCTGCAATGTTAAAAGTGGGACTAACCCCAAAATCTGCAGGCAGCTCAAGTTTATATGCATTATCATTTATTTTCTCTAACACCTTAAATGGACCATCAGCACGTGGCATTATCTTTGATTTGCGCAAACTGGGAAATCTATCCTTACTCAAATCTAACCAAACAAGATCTCCAGATGCAAAGACAACACATTTTCTACCCTTATCTCCAGCAAGTTTATATTTAGCATTCATATGCTCAATGTTCTCCTTAGTTAGCTCGTGCATTTTTAAGATAAATTCGGCACGTTGTTTAGCATCAAAATTAACCTTCTCTGAAGATGGAAGAGGCAACAAATCAATAGGTGCACGAGGTAGGAAACCATACACAATTTCAAAAGGGCACATCTTAGTAGTAGAATGCAATGAACGATTATAAGAAAATTCAATATTAGGCAAGCATTCTTCCCATATTTTCTTGTTATTCTTCAAAACATCCCTAAGCATAGTAGACAATGTTCTATTGACTACTTTGAGTTGTCCATCAGTTTGGGGGTGACAAGTAGTACTAAAAATCAGTTTAGTCCCCAACTTAGCCCATAAACATCTCCAAAAGTGGCTAACAAATTTAGTATCACGATCCAAAACAATAGTATTTGGCACACCATGCAAGCGAATAATTTCACGAAAGAACAATTCAGCAACATTAATAGCATCATCGCTTTTATGACATGGTATCAAGTGTGCCATTTTCGAGAATCTATCCACGACAACAAATATGTTATCCCTCCCCTTCTTTGTTCGAGGTAAACCTAAAACAAAGTCCATAGATATATCCTCCCAAGGAACACTAGGTACAGGCAAAGGCATATATAAACCATGAGGATTGAGTCGTGACTTATCTTTTTGACATGTAGTGCAGCGAGCAACAAAACGCTCAACATCCCGTCTCATCTTTGGCCAAAAGAAATGTGTAGAAAGTGTGTCCTCCATCTTCTTCACGCCAAAGTGTCCCATTAATCCTCCTCCATGCGCCTCCTGCAACAACAAAAGATGAATGGAGCTAGCCAGAATGCATAGCTTGTTAGCACAGAACACAAATCCATCATTAACGACAAACTTGTTCCACGTTCTTCCTTATTTACAATTCTGCATTACATCTTTAAAATCAGCATCATGCACATATTGATCTTTGATGGTCTCCAAACCAAATATTTTGAAGTCAAGTTGTGAAAGCATAGAATAGCGACGAGACAATGCATCAGCAATAACATTTTATTTACCCTTCTTGTGTTTAATGACATAAGGGAAAGTCTCAATGAATTCAACCCATTGAGAATGTCTACGATTCAGTTTAGCTTGACTTTTAATATGTTTTAACGATTCATGATCAGAATATATAACAAATTCTTTGGGCCATAAATAATGTTGCCATGTTTCGAAAGTCCGAACAAGAGCATATAATTCTTTATCATAAGTAGAATAATTTAGACTAGGCCAATCAATTTTTCACAAAAGTATGCAATAGGTTTGCCATCTTGTAATAACACACCTCCTAATCCAATTCCACTAGCATCACATTCAAGATCAAAAGTCTTACTAAAATCAGGAAGTGGGAGTAAAGGAGCATGTGTCAACTTATCTTTCAATACTATGAAGGCTTCTTCCTGTGCGGTACCCCAAACAAAAGGCACATCCATCTTTGTAAGATCATTGAGAGGCGCATCAATGGTGCTGAAATCTCTCACAAAACGCCTATAGAATCCAGCGAGGCCAATAAAACTCCTCACTTGTGTGACCGTTTTGGGCTGCGGCCAACTCTCAATAGCTTCAATCTTGGCTTTGTCAACTTCAATTCCGTGTGGAGTAACAACATAGCTAAGAAAAGATACTCGGTCGGTGCAAAAGATGCACTTCCCAAGGTTACCAAACAAACATGCATCACGTAGAGCAATAAAAACAGCACATAAATGTTCCAAATGTGCCTCCAAACATCTGCTATAAATCCGTATATCATTAAAATAGACTACCACAAATGGTCCAGTAAAAGCACGTGAAACTTCGTTCATTAATCTCATGAAAGTACTAGGTGCATTAGTTATCCCAAAACGCATGACTAACCACTCATATAATCCAAACTTAGTTTTAAATGTTGTCTTCCATTCATCTCCCAATTTCATACAAATTTGATGGTATCCACTACGCAAATCAACTTTGGAGAATATTGTAGAGCCACTCAATTCATCAAGCATGTCATCTAGCCTAGGAATAGGATGATGGTAACGAATAGTAATATTATTAATGCCTCTACAATCAACACACATACGCGACGTACCATCCTTTTTTGGCACTAGTATAATAGGAACACCACAAGGACTAAGAGATTCGTGTATATAACCTTTGTCGAGCAGCTCCTGTAGTGGACGCATAATATCCTTCGTCTCCTCTGGATTGGTACAGAATGGTGCACGGTTAGGCAGCGAAGCACCGGGAATTAAGTTAATCTGATGCTCAATCCCTCGAATAGGTGGTAATCCCGGTGGCACGTCTTGTGGAAATATGTCAGCGAACTCCTGCAAAATGTCAGTGGCGGCAGGAGGCAAAAAGGAAGGTACATCCTTGAAAGAAAATAACGCCTCTTTGCACACAAAAGCATAGCAAACAGATTTGCTGAAATCTAGATCATCAATATCAAATTTGGTGGCAAGTAAGGATGCACTTTTCAATTTAATTTGAGAAGCAACACTAGATGGTTTATTATTAGGCTTCATTTGTTGCTCATATTCTTTTGCCACAATCTGATTTTCACTCTTATTTTCTCCTATTTTGCTTTATTAGCTCTATTAATATCATCTTTCAAAATGGAATCGGGAGTCATAGGAAGCAATGTAATATTTATATCCTTATGAACAAGAGTATACTGATTGTTTCTACCATGGTGTATAGAATTTTTATCAAATTGCCATGGTCTACCAAGTAATAAGGAACATGCCTGCATAGGTACCATATCAAAATCAACATAATCAGTATATGTAGAGATACTAAAGTGCACATGAATAGTACGTGTTACCTTAACCTTGCCATTGTTGTTGAACCATTGGATGTAGTAAGGATGTGGATGTGGTCTTGTGGTGAGAGATAGCTTCTCCACCATCTCCATGCTAGCCAAGTTGTTGCGGCTCCCTTCATATATGATGACGCGAACAGAATGTTCCTTCACAGCTCCCTTTGTATGGAAAAAATTATGCCTCTGATTTTGCTCAGCTTGTGTAACCTACACACTCAAAACACATTGAGCAACTAAACATTCATAACTATCAGCATCTTCAGCAGCCATGTATTGTGTCACATGATCAGAATCATCTCCACCGTGTTATTCACTTGTAATAAGAGCCAAAGTCTCCTCATCATAGTCACTAGTGAACTCATACCCACCATCCTCGGTAACAATCATCACATGCTTAGATGGGCATTCTCTCGCATAATGACCTCCACACTTGCAATGACGACAAATAATATCATGCGTTTGCCTAAGGGCTGTATATATGGAGGAAGAGGGGGGAATTTCGTGGCCCTTGGAGGAGTGGTCTAAAACCAACCCTAACTCTTGTTTACCCACACATACGGACTCTAAACACGTCATATACTTAAGTATTTTGAAATTACATGGGCCTGGCCCAATAATAAGGTGATGCAGCACCTAAAATAGCCTCTGGAAGAAATTTATGAAGTGACATCTTGTATATTTTGTCCAAGGCTTCATGCACACCTTATGGTGGCTTCAAAGTCTTGAAATCATCACTTGTAACTCCGTTCTTGTCCCCCTTGTGCATGCCATCATCTCCATGATTGGTCTTGCTCCAGTGTTCATCCCTCTTATCCATGCCAGGCCCTTCATTTGTAAGCAAAACAAACGTATCCAATTTAGGCAGCATCATATTCTCATGAACATTAGAATCATTACCAAGAAACGGAAGTACCTGATAATTTAATTAGCATGTGCGAGCTCTAGTAATTGGTCCAGTATATGTAGCAGTAGGGGTTGTGGGTGTAACAATGGTATTGATGTCCTCATCACACCCGCTGCGAATCATAGGTTATACGGTGAGATTTAACCCAGACCCATTTCTTGCAGGAGAAACCAGTAACTGTTGACCACCATGAGATTTTTGATAGTTGTTTAGCATTGGCGACAAACCTATCAGCTAAGACAACACAGACTCGGAAGGATCTTATTTTGATGCAAGGACTCTAGATTTTGAGGAAAAGGTCATGCCCTTACCAGAAGAGCACCAGTGAAGGAGGTATCCCAGAGAATATGAGAAGACCGACACCGTCAACCCAAAGGATGGAATACATTACTTTTCTTGGAACTGTAACCATACTTCTAAGGGTGGTAGCACCCCATACCTTGTGTTGATGACTGGATTTTTCAAGAAGACCCCCCCCCAAAAAAAACCTAACTTTGTTTCTAGCCTCTCCGAATCTCGAGGACGAGATTCAATTTAAGGGTGGTAGTCCCAAAATTATAAATTTTGGAGTGTTATATTAATTAAATAATTATTATTTCTTATTTGATTGTTGTGTGATCGATTGTGTGAAATTGAGTGGAAATTGAAACTTTTTGAAAGTTGAATGAGAGGGAATAAAAGGACTTTCCCAAAACTTTCATCTTGCATTTTGATCTCCATCAATTCAAATTCATTTCATCACAAAACCCTAGAGTGAAGATAATATGACTTCTCCCATTTAAAGAAATGAAAAGGGGTTCTGAAAAAAAGATTTGAATTCCATTTGAAAAATAGTCCAACTCAGAAATTTATGCCACTCAAGGATTTTCATGAGAGGAGATAATAGGACTTCTTCAAAATATATGAAAGAGAGTGGGAAGTGATAAGGAGCACTTTTGAATTTCATTTGGTTCACTTTTGAAAAGTTTTCCATTTTAAGTTTCAAAATCATTTCCATGTATTCAAATAAAATAAAGAGAGAAGGAAATATGACTCCTTAAAATATCAGCAAGAAAATATGGAAATGGATTATGAAACCAATAGAAGTTATTTTGAAAACATTTTAAAACATTTGCATCTCATGATTTATTGCATTTTGGAGTTTTATGAGATATTCAAATATTTTTCCACTCTAGAAAAATAAGAGAGAGAGAGAGAGGATAAAGTGACTTCCTGAAATATAAAAGAGTTGGAAATTTCATTTGTAGTTGGAGTTTTTAGAGTTAATTTCATATTTATTTTATTTGCAAAAAGTGCGTTAAATGCATTAGGAAAATATTTTCAAAACCTCATGTCCTTGAACTAATGTTCACTGTGCTGTAGATATTCAGAAATGAATTTGGGATTTTTGTGTGGTATTTTTATAAATTCATTTGAATTAGGGCCACTTTTGTTTTCTATCAAAAAGACACGTGTGCACCCACCTGTACCGAAACCAATTCGGCCCAGGGGCACACGAGCCGGCCTGCCCGCACTTTTGGTTGCGACCTGCTCCCATCGCCCAAAGGCTTCACCTCGCTCGCCCGCTCCTCGCTTCCCTCTCGCTCGCACGCCACACACCACTGACTGGTGGGCCCTAGCCACACCCATCATCCCCAACTTCTCGCACCTCCCGCTCGGGATAGAGCTCGCGAGATCACCGCCTGCAACAGCCGCTTGGTTCTCGCATGGATAAGCATTATCCCACAGCTCCCGAGCCTCCACTCTGTGCCTATAAAATCCCCTAGACCCCCTCTCTCTGTTCTACCAATTCGCTCGTCCCCTCGCCCCTTAATCACTTTGCGGCTTGACACCGCACTGAAAGACGACGTGCGTCGTGCTTGAGTGGTTGGTGGGGTGGTTTTACCCCCGCGAACCCTGGCAGACCCTGCCGGGGTGCCTGGTTGCTTGCTTCTGGTGGTGGCATCGCCCCTTGCCGGGCTCGCCTGCCCGGCAAGGGAGGCCCTTCTCTTGCCGATATCTTGCTCTCTGGCTCGATCTTGGCTCCTCTGAGTTGTATGTTCGTTCTTCAAATCTCTTGGTCCTTCAATCTTTGACTTGGGCTGATGCTTCAATCTTGTTCCCGTGCATGTGCACAGTCTGGGCGATAGACCCAGGGTCTATTGCACCGGCAGAAGCCCCTGGGCCTGCCCCAAACATGCTGTTGAGCATAGTCGGGGTAGGGCCTAATAAGTGCACAGGCATGGTTGCTGAAGGGGTTGGTCCCTTGAAGTCTCCACTACTGCTCCATTAGCCTTGATTTTGGGCCAGTTTCGAGTTTCCCCGTGCATGGTGTAAAGCCAATAGTGGTGGGGACACTCCAGTAATGGTCCGTGAATGACTTTAACGCACGGGGTAGAAACTACCAATTGACTCTTCCCACAGCGCGCTCTTATCCTTGGCCACATATGCTGCATGCATCGCGCGAGGTAGGTAACGGAGGCGCGTGGTGCGGGAAAGCATCTTGGAGGGGGTCCACCTGCCTTGAATTGGCGGAGGAGGGCGGTGGTCACCCGTTGATGGAGCAGCTGCCCTTCCTAGCCCAGCCTATAAAAAGGGAGGGGCAGAGGAGGGCGGAGTCATCCATCTTTGCATTCCCTCTATTCTTTCCTTGTTCTCTGCTTCCACTGGCGATGCCGAAGAGAAGAGCCTGGGGCCAGCCCCCGGGCTCCTGCTTGGGTTTATTGTTGCCCCATGCTGGTGTTGACGCTCGGGGAGTGAGCTTGGTCCTTAGTGTGGCGAATCCCTTGGTCTCTTTGTGGCTCGGCCAGGAGGTGAGGCTGGAGATCGTTGGTAATCCCAGCATTGCCCCTCCCGGAGGTCTTGGGGCTAATGTCGATGAGAGGTGTGCCTTCCTGCCTGCCAAGGCGACGGTAGCGCTGCCTGCCCATTGTGGGCGATGTCGCTACCATTCATGCCCCTCCCTCTTTTCTCCCCATTTTATGTTTGGGAGGGGCGACGGGCCTTGCTCGTCACCTTGCGCAGCTCCTGAGTGCATGCCACTCGCGGACCGTGGTGGATGACCATTCTGCCGGCCCCTTCATTGCCGCCCTCTCCTAACTGCTCCTTTTATTCTCCTTTCCCTCTTGCTTCAATACCCTGGGGAGGAAGAGCAGAGAAAGGAAAAGAGGGATTATAGGGAACTTATCTTTTTTCGATCTTAAACTTGTTGGCAATCGCCAAATTTTAATTCAAATAATATAATCTCTCAAGTCCATCTTTGTGTTCTGTAATGCTTGTACTTGTATTAGCATATGAATGAAAAAGATGAACCTTGTCGGGAACCCATGCATGTGTATGTCCATGCAGAGGTGGAGTGCCTCTTTAATGAAAATAAACAAGTTTTCCTCAGTAGGATATCCTGCGGCACCCTCTTTGTCTGCTGGAGAGCTACGTCTGTCGGGGAACAAACAGAGGGGCCAGCCCCCCGCCAACTCTTTTTCACCAAAGGCTACTGCGACCACCCTGAATGGAGCAACGTTCGAGTCATGGATGGGAGCACCTAAGTTTCAAAAGAGAGACAAGGTTTTCTCATGCAAAGTTATAGCTTTACAGAACACTAATGGACAAGAGGTAAAACTTATATGTTTGGCTTGTCGGGGATCGCTGTGCCGTGCAATCTTCTCGTCTCTTGCTAAAGCCAAGTTCATGGCAGGAACCTCCAACTTAATGTAGATGAGAATGAATGCAGGATGCGTTCCTGTCAATATGCATATGCAAAAGCTCATGAAATGCTTATGCAGTGATCTTGGTGTGCTCATGCATGCATGCAATCTTAGTTGGGGGCCCCCCTACAGCGCTTCTTTATTTTCTCTTGCACGGGGTCATCGCCTCGGCTTTGTACAAGGGGTTACATGCAGCTGAGGCAAGGCTTGTACAAAAGGGTGGTTGCCGGGCAGTTCCCGGCAGCCTCGCGCCTTACGGGTAGTACTTGCGGAGATGATCAATATTCCATGAGTTTTGCAACTGAGTGCCATCTCCAGTCTCTAGACAAACTGTACCGGGTCTGGTGACTCATACCACCCGGTAAGGTCCTTCCCACTTTGGTGACAGCTTGTTTGTACCATTGGCGAACTGAACACGCCTAAGGACAAGGTCACCTTCCTCAAAACACCAGGCATGAACCTTGCGGCTGTGATAGCGATGCGGGGCTTGCTGGTAGCGTGCAGCATGCGTAGCAGCCCGGAGACGGTTCTCCTCGAGTAGCACAGCATCGTCACGCCGGTGCTGATCTTGAGCTACTTCATCGTAGCCAAGCACTCGAGGGGACCCGTAAATGAGTTTCGTGGGGATAACTGCTTCTGCCCCATAGACCAGGGAGAAGGGAGTCTACCCGGTAGCTCGGTTAGGTGTCGTTCTGAGGGACCAGAGAACTACCGGCAGCTCCTCGATCCACCGCCTGCCGTGCTTCTGCAGCGTATCGAAAGTTCTTGTCTTGAGTCCGCGTAGCACTTCAGCGTTTGCCCTCTCAGCATGTCCATGCTCCATAGGTGTGCCACAAAGGCGAATGATATCTTGCATCAGAGGGTATGAACATATTGCATGAAGGCGTTGCTCAATAATTGGGTGCCGTTGTCGATGATGATCCTTGCCGGAACTCCAAAACGACACACCAACTCTTTCAAGAATTTGATAGTTGACTGAGAAGTCACCTTTCTCACGGCAGTCACTTCCGGCCACTTTGTAAACTTGTCGATGGCGACGAACAAGAATTCAAAGCCCCCGATTGCTCGGGGGAAGGGGCCAAGGATATCGATCCCCTAGACCGAAAATGGCCATGATAAAGGGATTGTCTGAAGGGCTTGGGCAGGCAGGTGTGTTCTCTTGGAATGGTGAACTGACAGGCTTCACATGTCGTGAGGAGACCGACCGCATCTTGGAGGGTTGTGGGCCAATAGAATCCTTGCCGGAATGCTTTCCCAACTAATGCCCTTGATACAATGTGTGAGCCGCACATTCCTCTGTGAATCTCAGCCAGCAGTTCCTTTCCATCCTCCCGGCAGCCACACTTCAATTTCACACCGTTGGGCCTCCTTCTGTATAGAGTGTCATCAAACTGATACATACTGGCCCTCCGGGCTACTTTCTCAGCTTCATCTTGGTCGTTGGGAAGTTCTCCGATTTGGAGGAAGCGGACGATGTGGCTTCCCTAAGTTGGAGCCTGGGGCTCGGCAATGAGGACTAGCGGCACCTCCTTGGCTGCGGGGGCACCAACCTCATTTGCGGTGTCCATAGGCCCGGCTGGAGGGGGTGGTCCGGCAAGCTGTGAGGAGTTGTTTCCGGCAGGGTCTCTACCGGGAGCGGACAGCTCAACCGGGAGAGGCTTGCCGTAGTCCAACTTTCTCCTTTTCTCAGCCATTGTGGTTGGTGATACGAAGGGCTGAGAAAGACGGAGAACAAAGGTTCCTGGTTCCACAGGAAGCTTCTGCGTAGCACACTTTGATAGGTGGTCACCTATGCTGTTTTCCGCACGGGGTACGTGTTCTGTTTGTAACCCATCAAAGTGCTCCTCCAGTCTCCTTACTTCCTCAACATATGCTTCCATCAACGGGCTTTGATAATCCTTGTCGACTTGTCTCACCACAAGCTGTGAATCTCCTCGTATGATCAGCTTCTTGATTCCCAATTCTGCTACAATTCTGAACCCGCCAAGGAGCCCTTCATACTCAGTTGTATTGTTGGTGGCTTCTTCCCAGGAAAACTTCATTTGGACGACGTACTTCAAGTGCTCCCTGAAGGGGGCAACAAGAAGCACGCCAGCCCCTGCACCTTGTAGGGAAAAAGCACCATCAAAATACATAATCCATTCTTGGGGTGATTCCTTGCCGGGGATAGTTGTCTCTGTCACTTCCTCATTAGGGGTTGGTGTCCATTCTACAATAAACTCTGCCAGCGCCCTGCTCTGAATAGTTGATGTGCTCTCAAACTTCAAACCAAAGCGGGATAACTTCAAAGCCCACTCCACTATTCTCCTGGTAACCTCAGGGTTTCGGAGTATCCTTTGCAACGGAAAACGAGTGACAACTGTGATCTCATGGGCTTGGAAGTAGTGGTGCGGTTTCCTTGAGGCCATGACGTGACCAAATATCATCTTTTGCAAGCCAGAATACCTCGACCTAGCCCCTTGCAATAAGGAGCTGACGAAGTATACTAGGTGCTGCACCACTTTCTTCCTTGCCTCGTCCTTGGGGTTGCCCTCTTTGTTGTGCTCACTGCTGTCCTGATCCTTTTCGGACTTCGCCGTCATCCATCCACTTTCTTCCTCGTCTACTTCTCGTTGTGCTACCAAGGCCGCACTGACCACTTGGTTGGTTGCCGCTAAGTAGAGCAACAACGGCTCTTGGGGTTTGGGTGGAACCAAGGTAGGGACAAACGATAGGTAGGCCTTCAACTCCTGCAGGGCCGCATCTGCTTCTGGAATCCACTTCATAGGCCATGCCTTCTTCAAAATTTTAAAGAACGGTAGGGCACGCTCGGCAGGCTTGGAAATGAATCTGCTTAGCGCGGCAACATATCCCTTCAAATGCCTCACATCCTTAACTGTCCTTGGTGCTTGGATCTGCTCGATGGCTTTGATCTTGTCGGTGTTAGCTTTGATCCCCCGATGGGACACGAAGAAACTGAGCAGCTTGCCGGAGGGGACACCAAACACACACTTCTCCGGATTAAGCTTCAAATTGATCTTACGCAGATTAGCAAATGTCTCCTCCAAATCCTTGATAAGAGTGATCTTATCCTTGGTTTTGACAACAATATCATCCATATAGGCTTCTATGTTTCTATGTAATTGTGGCTCAAAACCAATCTTAACTGCCCTTGCAAAAGTGGATCCAGCACTCTTTAGTCCGAATGGCATGCGGACAAAGCAGTACGTACCACATGGAGTGATGAATGATGTCTTCTCTTCATCTTCTTTGGACATAAAGATCTGGTGATATCCGGAATAGGCGTACAGAAAGGAGAGCAAATCTCACCCTGAAGTGGAATCCACAATCTGGTCGATACGTGGCAAGGGAAATGGGTCCTTCGGGCAAGCCTTGTTGAGATCTGTGAAATCAATGCAAAGCCTCCATTTCCCATTTGCCTTCCATACTACCACTGGATTTGCTAGCCATGTAGGATGCAGTACTCCTCTAACCAAACCAGCTGCTTCTAGTTTCTTGATTTCCTCGGCAATAAACTGCTGCCTTTCCAAGGCCTGCTTCCGTACTTTCAGTTTGATAGGTCGGGCATGTGGGCAGACAGCAAGGTGGTGCTCCATTACCTCCCTGGGAACATCGGGGATATCAGATGGTTGCCAGGCAAAGACATCGATATTCGCCCATAGGAAGGCAACGAGCGCGCTTTCCTATTTGTCATCAAGGGTGGTGATGATGGTGAAAGTACCGTCAACGCCAGCCAGCCCTACCAGGACCTTCTTCACTTGGGGTGCAACAACCTTGGATCTCTTGCTGTTGGAACACTTTGACACATCGTCAACGGGTGCCGTGCACTCAGAGGGGGCACGCTTCCTGGACTCCTTGCCGGTGGTCCTACAATCCTTTCTCTTTCCTTTGCTTTCCTTGGCGGGAGCTATCGCTGCCGCAGCCTCTGCTGTGACTGCATCCCGGTACATCTTATCTACGCAGATAATTGCATCCTTCTCATCTAATGGGATAGTGATGACTAATAGTTCCATGTTGTTATATTATCAACCTTGGATGTTTTATAATCATTTTATAGTCATTTTATATCATTTTTTGGTACTAACCTATTGACATAGTGCCAAGTGCCAGTTCCTTTTTTCCGTGTTTTTACATCGTAGAAAATCAATATCAGACAGAGTCCAAATGCCACGAAACTTTACGGAGAATTTTTATGGGCCAAAAGGAACACAACGGACACTGGCTGTGCCTAGGGGGTGCCCCGAGGGGGGCACAACCCACCAGGGCGCGCCAGGAGGCCCAAGCACACCTTGGTGGGTTGTGCCCACCGCAGGTGCCCCCCGGACCGCCTCTTTGCTCTATAAATACCCCAAAAATCCCAGAACCCTAGGGGAGTCAATGAAATATTCATCCAGCCGCCGCAGAGTCCAGAACCACCAGATCCAATCTAGACACCATCTCGGATGGGGTTCACCACCTCCATTGATGCCTCTCCGATGATGCGTGAGTAGTTCTTTGTAGACCTTCGGGCCCGTAGTTAGTAGCTAGATGGCTTCATCTCTCTCTCTCTCTCTCTTGATTCTCAATACAATGGTCTCTTAGAGATCCATATAATGTAACTCTTTTGCGGTGTGTTCGTTGGGATCGATGAACTTTGAGTTTATGATCAGATCTATCTTTTTATATCCATGAAAGTTATTTGAGTTTCTTGATCTCTTAAAGCCTCATATTTCTTCTCCGATATTTGGGTTTTGTTTGGCCAACTTGATCTATTTATCTTGCAATGGGAAGAGGTGCTTTGTAGTGGGTTCGGTCTTATGGTGCTTGATCCCAGTGACAGAAAGGGAAACGACACGTATGTATCGTTGCTACTAAGGATAAAACAATGGGGTCTATCTCCACATAGATAGATCTTGTCTACATCATGTCATCGTTCTTATTGCATTACTCCGTTTCTCCATGAACTTAATACACTAGATGCATGCTGGATAGCGATCGATGTGTGGAGTAATAGTAGTAGATGCAGGCAGGAGTCGGTGTACTAATCTTGGACGTGATGCCTATATAATGATCATTGCCTAGATATCATCATAATTATTTGAGGTTCTATCAATTGCCCAACAGTAACTTGTTCACCCATCGTTTGCTATTTTTCTCGAGAGAAGCCACTAGTGAAACCTACGGCCCCGGGTCTTCTTTCTTATATATTTGCCTTTGCGATCTACTTTTCCTTTGCTTTTATTTTCAGATCTATCAAACCAAAAACCCAAAAATACCTTGCTGCAATTTTTCCTAATTTATTTTATTTGGTGTTCGACCTGTCAATCTACTACAAATTTATCTCACGTCCGTTTTCCTATCTTGAGACGCCATACCCCGAAAGGGATTGACAACCCCTTTAAAACGTCGGGTTGCGAGGGTTTGTTATCTGTGTGCAGGGTTTGTTCTCCTACTTGTTCGATAACCTTGGTTTCATATCTGAGGGAAATACCTACCGCCGCTATGTTGCATCATCCCTTCCTCTTTGGGGAAATACCGATGTAGCTTCAAGCGACATCAAAAGGAATTTCTAGCGCCGTTGCCGGAGAGGATCTTCAACATATACCAGGTTCCTAATCACAGATCTCATCTCCTTGCAATTTACATTATTTGCCATTTGCCTCTCGTTTTCCTCTCCCCCACTTCACAAAAATTTGTCGTTTTATTCGCCTCTCTTTTCCGTTCGCCGTTTTCTTGCCGGATCTATTTTTTAGTACAATCTTGTTGTGTGGTCATCATGACTCAAGATAACACCAAGTTATGTGATTTCTCAAATACCAATAACAATGATTTTATCGGCACTCCGATTTCTTCTCCCGCAGCTAGTGCGGAGTCTTGTGATATTAATATTGTTTTGCTGAATTTTGTTAGGAAAGACCAATTTCCCGGTACTCCTAATGAGGATGCCGCATCCCATCTTAATACCTTCATGGAATTATGCGATATGAAAAATAAAAAAGATGTGGACAATGATGTGGTCAAGATGAAATTATTTCCGTTTTCTTTGCGTGATTCTGCAAAAATTTGGTTCTCTTCTTTGCCTCGCAATAGTACCGATTCTTGGAATAAGTGCAAAGATGCTTTTATCATTAAGTATTTTCCTCCCACAAAAATTATTTCCCTTAGAACCCAGATCATGAATTTCAAGCAACTTGAACATGAGCATGTTGCACAATCTTGGGACAGGATGAAAATGATGCTAAGGAATTGCCCAACTCATGGGTTAAATCTTTGGATGATCATACATAAATTTTATCTGGGGTTGAATTATGTTTCTCGTAATCCTTTAGATTCTGCCGCGGGTGGTACTTTTATGGAAATTACTTTGGGTGAAGCCACCAAATTGCTTGATAATATTATGGCAAATTATTCACAATGGCATACCAAAAGAGCTCCTACTAGTAAAAAAAAGTTAATTCGGTTGAAGGAATTTCTTCTTTGAGTGAAAAAGTTGATGCTCTTGTGAAATTGGTTGCTAGTAGAAGTGCTCCTATTGATCTTAATAATATGCCTTTGTCTACTTTGATTGAGAAAAATAGTGATGCCATAGATGTGAATTGTATCTCTCGAATAATTTCAATAACAATGCTTATAGAGGTAATCTTAATCCTAGGCCTTTTTCTAGTAATTCCCCCAATAATTATGGTAATTCCTATGGAAATCAATCTTACAATAATAATAGGAACACCTCTGATCTTGAGAATAATATTAAAGAATTTATCAACACTCAAAAAGCTTTCAACACTTCCATAGAAGAAAAGTTGAGTAAGATTGATGATTTGTCTAGAAGTGTTGATAGAATTGCTCATGATGTGGAAAATTTTCAAGATGAAAATTTTTGTGCCTAAAGTATATGAATCAATTAAAGCTCTTTATGTTTCTATGGATGAAAGAAAGAAAAGAACCGCTATGCTTAGATCTAAAAGAGAATTTTTAGAAAAAAAACGTTTTCTAGTGATTTCTTTCGCAAAGGTGATGAAGATCTTAAAATTATTGGTGTTTCTTCTATTGATTCTTTGTTTAGTAAAGTTAAGATTGACGAAAAAGGGACTGGAGAAGAGTCAACTTTAGGTAGAAGGTGTCCCAATATTTTAGAGGGTGAAAATCTTGTTGAGAAAATTGATGAAAGTGGGTTTGGAGAGGTCAAAACTTTAACTAGTGATGCACCCACTCTTTTGGATTAAAAAGACTTCAATATGATAGTTGCTATTTGATTGGTTGTATTTCTTTGTTGCAATCCATGATAAATTCACCCCATGCTTATGAACAAAATAAAGCTTTTATTGAACATATTGTTGATGCTATGATGAAAGCTCTTGAAGAAAAATTGGAATTAGAAGTTTCAATTCCTAGATAATTGCATGATGAATGGGAACCTACTATCAAAGTCAAGATTAAAAATTATGAATGTTTTGCTTTGTGTGACTTGGGTGCTAGTGTTTCTACAATTCCGAAATATTTATGTGATGTGCTTGGTCTTACTAATCTTGAAGAGTGTTCTTTGAATTTGCACTTGGCGGATTCTACTATTAAAAAGCCTATGGGAAGAATTAATGATGTTCTTATTCTTGCAAATAGGAATTATGTTCCCATAGATTTTATTGTTCTTGATATTGATTGCAATCCGTCTTGTCCAATTATTCCTTGTAGACCGTTTTTACGCACTATCGATGTCGTGATTGATATGAAAGAAGGCAATATTAAGTTCCAATTTCCTTTGAGGAAGGGTATGGAACACTTTCCTAGAACTATAATTAATCCACCTTATGAATCAATCATGAGGGCATGTTATGGATATCTAACCAAAGATGACAAAACTTAGATCCTTGCGTTATGCCTAGCTAAGGGCACAAAACTATAGCGCTTGTTGGGAGGCAACCCAATGAATAAATTTTATTTTTGCTTTTTTTCTTCCTGTTCTTGAGTGTTAGCACAGTTATGCTACTTTTATGATTGTGTTTTTTATGTTTTAATTAGTGTTTGTGCCAATTAAAGCCTTTAGGATCTTCTTGGGTGATCGTTGTTTGATCTTGCTGAAAAAATAGAAACTTTTACGCTCACGAAATTAATTTTCATTTTTTTACCAAAGATAGATAACATACCCATTCAACTTGAAGTAGATAAATATAAAAATTTCTCAGGTCGCCCTAATTTGTCAGAATTTTTCGAGTTACAAAAGTATTTGAAATAGTCAGATTGCTATAGACTGTTCTGTTTTGACATATTCTGTTTTCTTTGTGTTGTGTGCTTATTTTGATGGCTCTATGGTTTTCTTTGATGAGTTTTTTCCATATAGAAGTAGAAATACAGTATACATAATACAAAAACAAAATATGAATTTGTTTGATACAGTACTTATAGTAGTGATTTATTATTCTTATACTAACGGATCTCACAAAGGTTTTGTTGAGTTTTATGTGATTGAAGTTTTCAAGTTTTGGGTTATCTTACGATGGATGAAGGAGGGATGGAAGAGCCTAAGCTTGGGGATGCCCCAGCATCCCAAGCTATTATCCAAAAATGAGCAACCAACTAAGCTTGGGGATGCCCCCGAGTGGCATCCCCGCTTTCTTCCAATGATCATCGGTATTTTACTTGAAACTATATTTTTATTCGTCACATGATGTGTGTTTTTCATGGAGCGTCTTGTATGATATGAGTCTTTGCTTGTTTTATTTTGTGTTTTAAGTCATCACTCCATGCTGGACACACCTATTTGAGAGAGCCAAAATTATGTCATGACTTGTTAGAATTGCTCTCTATGCTTCACTTAAATTTTATGAGCTATGGACTTGCTCTAGTGCTTCACTTATATCTTTTTGAGCACAGTGCGCTTTAGTATTTTTGAAGAAATGCTCTCTTGCTTCACTTAGATTTATTTTAGACTTAGTAAAATTTTCAAGAAATTCTCTCTTGCTTCACTTAAATTAATTTGAGAGAAAGAAAATTATATTATGCTCATGATCTTCACTTATATTTGTTTGAGCTTATGAAAAGAAATACATGAAAATTAGTCCCAAAGTGATAGATATCCAAGAAGGATATAATAAAAACTTTCATGAAGATCATTGGACAAAATAAACTTGATTCTTAGTAATAGTTTTGAGATATGATGATGTGATATGTGAGTCATCTTGATGAGTAATTATGCTTTAGTAAGAATATTGGTGTTAAGGTTTGTGATTCCCTATGCAAGTATGAAAGTCAATAGTCATGCAATGAAATTACATCCTACTTGTGGTACATTATTCGATGTTATTTATTCTTAATGCTTTCTTATGAGATTATTTGTTTCTTAGTTGGTCGCTCCACAATCTTTCGCTGGCCTTCATTTTGCACTAAGTATGATCACTACTTGTGCATCCAAAAACCTTAAAGCAGTTTTGCCACATGAGTCCACTATGTCTACCTATATGCGGTATTCTTTTGCCGTTCTAAGCAAATTTGCATGTGCCATCTCTAATTTTCAAAATAAACTTCTCTTTTGTGTGTTTGTTTCGCTCATGGAGTGGTAAGGGGTGGCTAATATTTTCCATGCTAGATGTGTTATTCTCAAGATGAGTGTTTATTCACTTGTCATTGCACGAGAGTAAGGCAAAGGTATTAGGGATGCCCAGTCCCGAAATGCAAAAAAATAATTAATTTACTTTATGTTGTCAAATAATAAATTCCTTGGAAAGTGTTGGTATGGAGGGAAACCATGGATACAGATAGCCATGGAAAGTGAAAGTATGGTGGAAAAAGGAATAAACTTTATTTTCTGTTTGGGAACCGCCTATGATATATCTATGCATGGAAAGTATTGGGAACTCTAAGTTGTTTTCATTGGTGCGATGGATACACCTCTCAAAATATTTTTATCTCTTAGAGCTCTGGCACCTCTACAAATCCCTACTTCCCTCTGCAAAGGGCCTTTATTTTATTTTATGCAATATTTATTTTGAGTCTCCATCTTCTCTTATAAAAGCACCAATAGGAGGCAATATGATCGTACTTAAGTATTGAGCTAATATTTGAGTGTGTTTCATGAATGGATCAACGTTTGAGCATGATGGCTTAGGGATAACTTATTTTAGCATTGATATTTTGAAAGACATGGTTTCTTGTTGATATGACTGAGTATCTAAATTATCATGTCAAAACTATACTATTGCTTTGAACAACTAAAAGTCCAATTGTCCATGCTATAAAGAAAATAATATGATATGACATGTTAGGCAGCATTCCACATCAAAAATTCTGTTTTTATCACTTACCTACTCGAGGACGAGTAGGAGTTAAGCTTGGGGATGCTAATACGTCTCCAACGTATCTATAATTTTTGATTGTTCCATGCTGTTATATTATCAATCTTGGATGTTCTATAGTCATTTTATATGTTTTTGGTACTAACCTATTGACATAGTGCCAAGTGTCAGTTCCTATTTTTTCCGTGTTTTTTACATCGCACAAAATCAATATCAGACGGAGTCCAAATGCCACGAAACATTACGGAGAATTTTTATGGGTCAGAAGGAACACAACGGGCCCTGGCTGCACCTGGTGGGTGCCCCGAGGGAGGCACAACCCACCAGGGCACGCCAGGAGGTCCAGGCGTGCCCTGGTGGGTTGTGCCCACCTCGGGTGCCCCCCGGACTACCTCTTTGCTCTATAAATACCCCAAAAATCTCAGAACCCTAGGGGAGTCGACGAAATATTCATCCAGCCGTCGTAGAGTCCAGAACCACCAGATCCAATCTAGACACCATCTCGGATGGGGTTCACCAGCTCCATTGGTGCCTCTCCGATGATGCGTGAGTAGTTCTTTGTAGACCTTCGGGTCTGTAGTTACTAGCTAGATGGCTTCATCTCTCTCTCTCTCTCTTGATTCTCAATACAATGGTCTCTTGGAGATCCATATGATGTAACTCTTTTGTGGTGTGTTTGTTTGGATCGATGAACTTTGAGTTTATGATCAGAGCTATCTTTTTATATCCATGAAAGTTATTTGAGTTTCTTTGATCTCTTATATGCATGATATCTTATATCCTCATATTTCTTCTTTGATATTTGAGTTTTGTTTGGCCAAACTAATCTATTTATCTTGCAATGCAAAGAGGTGCTTTGTAGTGGGTTCGATCTTACGGTGCTTGATCCCAGTGACAGAAAGGGAAACGACGCGTATGTATCGTCACTACTAAGGATAAAACGATGGCGTATATCTCTACATAGATAGATCTTGTCTACATCATGTCATCGTTCTTATTGCATTAATCCGTTTCTCCATGAACTTAATACACTTGATGCATGCTGGATAGTGGTCGAGGTGTGTAGTAATAGTAGTAGATGAGGCAGGAGTCGGTCTACTAATCTTGGACGTGATGCCTATATAATGATCATTCCCTCGATATCGTCATAATTATTTGAGGTTCTATCAATTGCCAAACAGTAATTTGTTCACCCACCGTTTGCTATTTTTCTCGAGAGAAGCCACTAGTGAAACCTATGGCCCCCGGGTCTTCTTTCTTATATATTTGCCTTTGCGATCTACTTTTTCGTTGCTTTTATTTTCAGATCTATTAAACCAAAAACCCAATGATACCTTTCTGTAATTTTTCCTTATTTATTTTATTTAGCGTTCGACCTATCAATCTACTAAAAATTTATCTCACGTCCGTTTGCCTATCTTGAGGCGCCATACCCCGAAAGGGATTGACAACCCCTTTAACACGTCGGGTTGCAAGGATTTGTTATCTGTGTGCAGGGGCTGTTTACATTGTGTTGCTTGGTTCTCCTACTTGTTCGATGACCTTGGTTTCATGTCTGAGGGAAATACCTACCGTCGCTGTGCTGCATCATCCCTTCCTCTTTGGGGAAATACCGACGTAGCTTCAAGTAACATCAATGACTCCCAGTGGCCCAGGCATCCTCAAAGTATTATAAGAATAGTGGGATGTTGCCATGAACTTGGCCAGGGTCGGGCGCCCAAGAATCCCATTCTACGGTAGGGAGATCAACCACATTAAACACAAACTTCTTTGACCAGTAGTTCAGCTCTCCCCCAAACGTCACTGGCAACGTAATCTTTCCTTTAGGATGGCTCTGCCGGGCTTAACTCCTTGAAATGTGTCGGTATCCTCTAGCTCTTCTTCTCCTATCTGAAGCTTGTTGGTGACTGCTGGGGAAATCAGATTCGGCCTGGCACCGCCATCCACTAACATCTTTGTGACCTTGAGGTTGCGAATTGTCAGGGAGACCAACAATGGCAAGCATCCTACCGCGATGGTGTGGCCAGGGTGATCCTCCTCATCAAAGATGATTGGCGTGTGGGACCATTTGAGCGGCTTCCGGGCCTCTGGCGCTGGCTCCATGGCATTGATCTCTCGTGCACATCGCTTGAGCTGGCGGTGGGAGGCGTGCAGAGATGCACCCCCATTAATGCATAGGGCGTTAGTGGCCTTCTGAAATTCCTCCTCACTAGTTTCCTGTTCATTCCCCTCATCACTCCCATCCTCCCATCATAACAAACCTCCTTCTCTTGACCTCTAGCGGGTTTTCCTTGGTCGAAAGGGTTTGACGGGGCGGTTTGCTTCACCGCATTGGCCCTTTCCACCAGCGGCATTCTGACCTTTTTCCTTGTCACGCTTGTCATATTCCGCTCTCTGCTTCTTAACAGGCTGCTCAACCTGATAGCACTCCTGAAGGTCATGGTCCTTGGTCCGGTGTATCTTGCAGTATGGGCGATCACCTTTCCCAGCTTTCTCAGTGGCAGCGGCTTCCCGGCAGGCTCTGCAAGCGGCACCTTCCTTGCCAAGGGGCCTCAGCCTTGGCCTTCTTGCTGGTACTAGGTGTGCCCGAACCTTCTACAATCATCACTGTATTATCTCTTGGCTTCTTACTGTGCTTCTTGCCCTTCCTCTGACTAGTTGATTCATCTTCTTCCTCTGAATCAACATAGATGCAATCCTCCTCTGCAAGCAACTTCCTTCCTTTCTCCATCCGACCAGACTTATCCACCAGTGTGTATAGTTCCTTCACAGTCTTGGGCAACCACACATTCATCTTGGAACGAATGTGATGGTTGCGCACATTGGACTGGAAGGTTGCTATAACGGCTGGCGGATGGATATTTGGAATATTCCTATGAACTTTACTAAATTTCTATAAATACTTACGGAGAGTTTCTCCTCCCTTTTGCTGGAGAAGTTGCAGGTTGTTGGGCCTGCCGGGCTCTTGGTGGCCATCGGTGAAGGCACCGATGAACTCATGGCATCGGTCCGTCCATGACGAAATGGAGTTCTCCGGCAGGTGCATCAGCCAAGACCTCACGTTGGACTTGAGGGCCAAAGGGAAGTAGTTGGCGAACACCTTCTCATCTCTTCCCCTGGCAGCCTGAATTGCGATGGTGTAGATGCTCAGGAACTCTACCGGGTTCAGCCTCCCGTCGTACTTCTCGGGTATCTCTGGCTTGAACATGCAAATGGACGGCCATGGACTTGCCTTAGCTCTCGAGTAAAGGCAGGGTAGCTGACCTCGAAAGGAGGGCACCCGCCAACATTGAGCGCATGCTCGTCGATGTTGAGGCCGCCGCACCTGTCGGTCTGGCGGAGGTCGTCACGGCGCCGATCTATGACGACGCGCGCATCTCCCCGTCGCCTATCCTCTGGGGCACGACGTTGGCCAGGACATGCTCGAGGGTCAGAGGAGGCCATCAAGATGTCGTCGGGGTCTTGATTCTGCTGCGCCCGCGTCGGCTGCCCTGGTGGGGACTGCACCATGGGGATGGCCCCCTCCGTTCGGCCAGCGGTACGGGCGGTTGCTGTCGCTTGGGGAGGTCATGGCGGGCCAGCTCGCCGTGAGCCCCCGGTTTTAGTGAAACCGAGCAGTCTCTAGATGGTGGCATGCCATTCATCCATCTACTCGGCCGCTGGCGGGAACCTTGGTAGCAACTGAGCTCACGCCATAGCCTCCGTGGCTGTACTCGGCATCGATGTTGATGATGTCGACCGCACCGTCGCCTGGCTTCTGACGGTGCCAGTGACGGCTGTGATGCCGTGTCCATGCAGCTGTGGGACGACCACCTGGGCAGTGGGGTCTCGCGGCGGTGTTGCTTGAGGGTCAACGGCTCCACCAGGCGCAGCGGTCCGGTCGGCTCGTCCGAGAAAAGGCGCATGGGCCACGTTCGCTCCCGTGGTGGGGACTGCCGGAAGGCGATGGCTCGCCCTGGACCGAGCGTCGTTGCTACGGCTGTGCCCGTCAGTGGGAGGAGGGGGTGCAGACGGAGTGGCCCCCTCTCCCGCACCTTGTGGAGCGTGACCGCCAAGGCGTTGCTAATGTTGTTCTCCTCCGACATCTCCAGCCCCTGTGTCGGCCGCGGGGGGGGGGGGGGGGGGGGGGGGGGGACGGTGATTGCACCACTTGCTCCAACCACGCCCCCAGCAGCATACACGTCCTCGCTCGCCCCCGCATCCTCCGAGGCACTAGAGGCCGCGGGCGGCGGAGCTTTCGAGGTGGAGGGATGGGCCGAAGGGCCGTACTTCTTGTTCTTAGGCGCCATGGTCGATGGCGTCGTCAAAGATGAAGACGGTAACGAAGATGACGCACTGCGCACGCTTTCAGGTACGCGCAACTGAGTCCCCTACCTGGCGCGCCAAAGATGTCGCAGGATATCCACAGCCACCTATGGGACCAGGAGGCCCCTTGCTAGTTCGGCAGGGGGACGTCGCGTTGCACAAAGAGCAGACCAGCGCACGGCAACACAGTAGAGAGCACACAAGCAATTTACCCATGTTCGGGCCACCGCGAGGCGTAAAATCCTACTCCTGCTTTGGTGGATTGATGGTGGAATGGAGGTGGTGAGGCGTAGTACACTTGCCCGGCAGGGGTTGCCTATAGGCAGTTGTGACCACGCGCATATGGGTTGGTCAACCTTCTAACCCCTCCTACGGGTGCCATGGGCCTCCTTTTATATATTAAGGGGTCACCACAATGGCAAAGTAGTCATTATCCACTGATATGATAGCAAATAGTGCTATCATACCTAACTCTGCGGGTTGACAGGGTGCATTAAATGCACCGCTTCGTGTCACATCACTGGTTGCCCGGCAAGGCCTGCCGGGCTATCTTGCCAGCTTTGCGCCTGTTCTCTTGACACGTCGCAGGATGGGTGTTATCTGTGGGTTTCTTCTGTAGGAAATGGATGCCATGTGGCGAATGGCTGCCACTTAATCACTTTGCGGCTTGACACCACACTGATAGACGACGTGGGTCGTGCTTGAGTGGTTGGTGGGGTGGTTCTGCCCCCGCGAACCCCGGCAGACCCTGCCGGGGTACCTGGTTGCTTACTTCTAGTGGTGGCCTCGCCCCTTGCCGGGCTCGCCTGCCCGGCAAGGGAGGCCCTTCTCGTGCCGATATATTGCTCCTCTGGCTCGATCTTGGCTCCTCTGAGCTGTATGTTGGTTCTTCGAATCTCTTGGTCCTTCAATCTCTGACTTGGGCTGATGCTTCAATCTTGTTCCCGTGCATGTGCATAGTCTGGGTGACAGACCCAGGGTCTGTTGCACCGACACTAGGTCTCGCCAAAACACCATCTCGCCGACGTCGCACCCTCGGTAGAGCACCAAAGCGCCCCAACCTCACAGCTCGACCCCAACATCCAGGACGCGACCCGCCACCACCGTTGTGACCCCCTCAATGCGCCCGACCTCCCCGACTCCTTCCCCGCCTCCGAGAAGCACCACAACCACCGCCCAGTCCATCGCCCGATGCCCGCTCCACCATCTCCCGTTCATCGTCATCGCCACCCTAAGACGAACCCTCCCGTTCGTTTAGTTTTTTTTGGATTAGATTGGTTAACTGCGGTTTTAGTAAACCGGACGGTTTAGTTAAACTCGTCTCGGTTTATTTTATTTTTTTAGCCGTGGTAGTTGTTTTTTTATTTAGTGGTCATTGGAGATATAGCTTCCGCAGTGGACGCTGCTCGGACAGCCACGAGCCGCCACATGGCCGAGGACCTGCTCGCGATTATTTTTCTTTTTGTTTAGTCCTTTAAATTAGAAGATGAGCCCCTAAACTTAGATTGGCCACAACTTTTTAACCGTAGATCCAAATTCGATGAAAGCAGGGTAAAATTCTTCATCATGTTTAAATCTATTCAGCAATATCATCTTTGCAAACTTTTGTTAGATTCAAATTGGAAATTTATTCATATTTGAATTCAAACTTCAATTGGCCATATCTCCTAAACCGTAGCTCAGATTGAGTTGATTCTTTTTGCATTTTGTCACCGTAGCCAAACTTTATGACTTGGACCAATCTCACAATATTTTCATGCACTAGGATCTGTACATGAATATTTTACTCGTATGCCAGGTGTGCACTTTAGTTCACATCACATTTTTTAACCTATGCCATATGTTGTTTTACACTTAGAATATATTTTTTGTGATAGTTAAGTGTGATGTATTCTCATTTGTTTTTTCCGAGTCTTTTGTTGTGCACGTTGTTTTGATTCTGTAAAATGATTGCTTATGTGAATGCACTGTTTGACATTATAGATTTTCATCGGAGAGTGACGAATAGTTCTATTAAGTAAATTTCTGAGAGCGATATAATCTTCATCAACTATTACCAGGCAAGTTCACATTTGACCATTCTTTCAATTACATATGTTTTATATATGCACTTAGTCCTTTGTGGTAGGATTGCATGGTAGGAATGTTATGCGTGGTAGGATTGCATGGTAGGAATGTTATGCTGTATGGCTATACTTTACACCAGTAGTTCATTAAGGTGGGTCTGAACCTTACATCATTGTCGCCACCGTTTTACATTAATTTTGCTTCGCTAAAGTAGACGTGGATTGAGTAGTGATCCATCATAAAGTATTAGTGACAATGTAATAAACAAGACCTAAGTTAATTAATGAACTACCTGGGCGGAAACTGGTTTGAATGGTGGCGAAGTACAATGGGAGCATGCATGGGAAATCCATGGTGGTGCACCACTAGTGGTCCGTCTGCTCAGGATCAAAGGGATCAAATGTATTTTCATGTCTAGAAGCTTATGTGTGCAGCCACAAGCCAATATGGGCTCTGGCTTACTTGAGTAGATAGTGCGACCCCTTCTGGGATAGGCTAGTTGATGTAGAATATGTAGGTGTACCTGTCTATCCATGGGTTAAGGGGAATACTTTCGAAAGACTATGTCTTGATCTTCCGATCATGGAGGTGGTCGAGTCTTGTGGGGAAAAGTGCGTGACCTCTGTAGAGTGTTAAATCTAATCGATTAGCCGTGTCCCTGGTTACGGACATCTTGAGCATCTAGCAATGGAAATGCCAGGAGATCTCATCACCATTAAATTAAACAGTTGGGTTTAAATGAAACTTTCGGAATGGATTGAGTTGGGTTTGCCATCTCAGTCTTATGCTACTTTCTTGTAGAAGTAGAGTAAATTGTTTTATGATAGGGAAAATTAGCTTTATGCAAAGTTAACTTAGAGCCTTTCTACCAGCCAAATTGCATGTACAAATAGGTTCATTATACTCATGATGTGACTTGCAAGTACATTCAATGTACTGACTAGTAAGAGTTACTTTGTAGGGTTACAATCTACACTCAACTTGCCATTGGAGTTGATGGGACTCCACACTCGTTTGATTGTTTCCGTTGAGACTTATGAGGTATTTATATATATATATATATATATCAGTTTTTACGTTATTTATACATGTGATTGCACTTTGATATATACATGGATGTAATGTGTGTGCCAGGCTGCCAGCATACTGATCCAGGGATGGCATAGATACACAGGGGCTTGACCGTTTAAGGTCAGGTCGCTACAGTGGAAGTCCGGTCTTTGACGGATCAGGGAGGACATGGCCTTGTTGAATGGCATGATGGCCTTGAGGAACTTGTGCTTGATCCAACTATCATCCGTATGCTTGCTCCCATGATCTGGGAGTGAGACCGCAAGAGTTGTCAACCTCTGGTAGATCTCACAAGGATCCTCATCTTCATTCATCACAAACTCATCGGCCTCATCATGGATCACCTCGAAGTTTGAGCATTGAATGCTCGAGCTTCCCTTGTACAAAGATATAATGTGTTCCCATGCATCTTTTGCAAGAGTGAATGGATGCGAGTGAGCGAGCTCTTCAGGAGGCATAGCAGCTTGAAGAATGAACAAAACGGAGTGGTTGTATTGATTGTCCACTTCTTCTCTTGGAGTGAAGTTGTTTGGATCATGTGGTAGTAGCCTTGCTCAATGATTCTCCAAAGATGTGTTGAGTTGTGATTCAAATGAGACTTGATACAAAAAAACACAATTAGGAAAATCATTTAGCACAAGCTTAGGAGGAGGACCAAGGTGCTTGATATGAGGTGCATGGACTGGTCGTCCATAGACCGGGGGAGGGGTAATCGTGGCATGGGTGCCCGTCCCATTCTTACCTTGAGGGGTGGTAAGTTTATCACTATTAGCCGCCTCCTTGCCGGAGTCGGCATCTAAATCTGAGGTAGTGGGTTTGACCACTTGCAATGGATCACTGGGAAGTTTAAGACCCTCAAGTAATTCCTTAAACAAGGATTTGACCTCGGTCATCATAGAATTCCTAAGTGAAGCCATAGCCTCATTTAGGTCCTCTCGTGTGACCATGGCCACCGCCTCGACCGTGGGTAGACCTCCACCTCTTGACACATCATCAACCATACTCTTTAGGCGGTAAGCCCTTAAAAGAGACGAGGGTCTGATACCAATTGTAACAATCGATATGGTTGACTAGAGGGGGTGAATAGGCAACTACCATTTTTTAGATTTTCTTAACAAATTAGGTTTAGCAAAAAATAAGGTTGCACAGGGGAGAAAATGCAAGGGGTATTGGCAACGGTAGTAGGAGCGGCAGTACCGCTTGCTACCATGCTACTACCGTGAATTAGGAGCTCGCAACAGAGAGTTGCACTCGCAGGAACCCCCTAAGCGGTACACATGCGGTAGTGCCCAGCGGTAGTTACTGGCGGTACTACCGCTTGTGTGCTACCTCAAGCTTCTCAATAAAGCAGCAAGATGGCTCCTAGGTTGCTGCAAGAAAATGTGGGTGCATATGAGGTTGTGTACGTGTTCATTCCACCCATACCTTTCCAACGCGGGTCCCCTATTAATAGTACATATTCCCTACGACTCAAATCACCAAAAATAAATTGTCGGAAAATAACCATCTTCACTCTTAACCACTGAGGGGAAATAAACTATCTCGTGCCATCTACGATATTCTCTTAAGCACTCAATGCACACAGTTAGTCCGCAAAACGCATTGTCATCAATCACCAAAACCACTAAGGGATAAATATGCCCTAACAACTCTTTTGGTCAAGAAATATTCGGGTACCACGCAAACAAGGGGAAGAATCTTAATGGAAGATCTTTGGAAGAAGAAAGTGCTACAATTGTGATAGCCCGAGACACTTTGTGCATGGTTGCCCATATGGGAGAAGTGAAGACAAGCCCGAGAATCTTGTGCTCAAGAAGAAGAAATTCTCCAAGTTCACCAAGAGAAAAGATGATAAGGCGCATGTTCATGAGGAGTACATGTCCGGAGATGAAGATGATGGTGATGATGCTCATGTGGGTACGGCCGCCATTGTTGTACACGCCACTACCCTCTCCTCCACCACCGATCTTTGAATCCCCAATGAGAACAAGCCCATCACGCATTGTTGTCTCATGGCTAAAGAGGTAATAACAAAGTCGAACTCTCCTAAGCCCTCCTTCCACACTCCCAATGCATCATCCGATGAGTTGGGGGATGAGTGTGATGAATGTGTGGATAATGATGATGAATCCTTGATGGCCTTCATGAAAACTCTTCATGGTGAGGCTCGTGCTTGTTTTCGCGATCTTCAAAACTCTTCATGTTGAGGCCCGTCCTCATTTTGGCGATCTCCTTTAGTCACTCGCCGAACACGATGACTTTATTGAGAACATTGAAAACCTCCCTATAGAGGAAAACAAGAGAGTAGAACTCCTCGAGCACGAACTCAATGAGGAGCAAGCCATGAGGGCTTCACTTGAGGAAGCCAAGCAACTTACCAAATTGACTTTGTTAAAACTAATGATGCCTTCGAAATTGCTCTTGATAATAAAGATGTCCTTGCAAGTAAAAATGGAAATCTTATAGTTGATAACATAGTACTTGTTGAGGAATATGAGCTCCATGAAAAGTTCCAAGGTGATGCGGAGCATCCTTTGGTCATCCCCACGGACCTACCTACGTCTCCCACGACATCACTTGGACCAATGACAAGAGCTCGAGTAAATGCTATTGAAGATAAGGTGAACTCAATCCTTGATGACCCACAAGTATAGGGGATCTATCGTAGTCCTTTCGATAAGTAAGAGTGTAGAACCCAACGAGGAGCAGAAGGAATAAATAAGGTGCAGCAAGGTGGCCCAATCCTTTTTGTAGCAAAGGACAAGCCTGGACAAACTCTTATAAGATCTAAAGCGCTCCCTAGGACACATGGGAATATCGTCAAGCCACTTTTCATCACGTTCATATTATTCGCGTTCGGTACTTTGATAATTTGGTATGTGGGTGGACCGGTGCTTGGGTGCTGCCCTTACTTGGACAAGCATCCCACTTATGATTAACCTCTATTGCAAGCATCCGCAACTACAACAAAAGTATTAAGGTAAACCTAACCATAGCATGAAACATATGGATCCAAATCAGCGCCTTACGAAGCAACGCATAAACTAGGGTTTCAGCTTATGTCACTCTAGCAACCCATCATCTAATTACTTCCCAATGCCTTCCTCTAGGCCCAAATAATGGTGAAGTGTCATGTAGTCAACGTTCACATAACACCACTAGAGGAGAGACAACATACATCTCATCAAAATATCGAACGAATACCAAATTCACATGACTACTAATAGCAAGACTTCTCCCATGTCCTCAGGAACAAAAGTAACTACTCACAAAGCATAAACATGTTCATAGTCAGAGGGGTATTAATATGCATATAGGATCTGAACATATG